>NC_136632.1:9674826-9747326 GCF_933228915.1 Telmatherina bonti | reverse complement strand
CTTTCTCTGCCATTAGATGTTTTTTTTTTCTTCTTTTTTATGAATGTCTGACTTGTGCATGATGTGGTTTTCCTCTGTGCTCAGTTTCACCTGTTTTGTCTCCATCTTGTCTTTCCACCATGTTCTCTTTATGTTTCTGATTTTGGCCACATTTTCACTTTGAGTAAAAAAAAAAAAACTTGGCCCCTTTTTTGAAAATCACCATATGGTCCAACAGCAGGTCTTTTCTTTCACACTCCTCTGTCTTCCTCCTTGTATGTGTGTGCACATGTGCTCTGGTCCTTTATCAGTGTTTCCTCATTGTCAGCAGCCATCATTCTGGCTGCATTTGCCCCCTGTCTGTAGCTCCGCTTTGGGACCAGCTGATGGTGTTTGAGTAAGCTTGGACCATATTCAGCCTACGTGCATGCACTTTCCATCCAGCATCAACCTAATCCCATTCCTGACCCTTCTTCCTCTCATGCGGTCTCCCTAAACAGCATGTCATTGTCAGCCAGCCTGTTTTCCAGCCCATCACAGCAGCGACCCAGTGCTTCCAGGGACCAGCACGGTCACCAACCCCTGCTGACAGCAGCCCTGTGCTAGGCAGCATACTTGGCACGAGAAGGGTTAGGTGTGGCCAAACAGCTAGATAACAACTTTTGTCAGTGGAACAGAGTGGGAATCAGGCTGACAAGAGAAGAGTGCCCAGGTCTTGTTCTTTAGTTAGTCAGCGTGCTGGGCTAACACCTCGCCAGCTGTTTGGCTGTCAGGGCTTGCCTGTCAGGACTGAGTAGAGAAGTAGAACTGCCACTCAGCTTAATACTTGTGGGATGTAAAGTTCAGGCACCACGCAGATAAGCAATAACATGTCCTTAATATTTTTAAAAAATCACTTAATGTACATGAATCAGTGGGAAGCCTCTTATAAGCCTGCATATTCATGAAAATGTACTTCTTGTTTCTGTATCCAGAGGGGGAACCAGCTGGAAAGGATCGAGAGGTTAGATAATCTGAAGTGCCTGCAGGTTCTTGATCTGTCCATGAATCGCATCACTCGTCTTTCAGGCCTCCAGAACCTCCACTTGCTAAGCTTTATCAACTTGGAGAATAACCAGGTATCAAAGCCAACTGCAGAAATGTTAAAATATCACAGTTTCATCATCTGATTTGTTGTTTATGTTTTACTGGTAATATATTATAGGCTTATGAGATTTCAGTTCCATTTTTATTTAGATTTTACACAGCATCCCATCTTCTTTGGACCTGAGGTTGTACATTACTGTTGTAATTTATTAAGGTGATGATAAAATTACACTGATACCTGGCTTCTATTTCTAATAACTACTAAAACAGAAAAGGTTCTCATTAATATCAACATTAATTTGCATTTTTTGTTTCAGATAAATGAAATTCAAGAGTGTAAATATATTCATGATCTGCTGCTGTTGAGGGACCTCAATCTGCTTTGTAACCCTGTGCAGGTAACGATACCCTTTACTGTCAGCATTTAATGTGTAGAAATCTGCTGCATATGGCAGATGCCCTCCTTCTTTCATGCATGCTGAACTCAGCCTGTATGAATTAGAGCTTCTATGATAATATGTTAGACTCCAGCTTGTCTTAGTTCTGTTAGACTGGAAGAAGCTTCAGTGTAGACAATAGATTCATTGAATCATTTGCAATATAGTCCATGTTTATGTAATTCACAGGAACAGCCTGATTACAGAGAAGCGGTTGTCTTCCTCCTTCAACATCTGACTGTTCTTGATCAAGAAAAAGTTACAGCTGAAGAAAAGGTGTGAATATTCATGGAAATGGATTTTTTTTTTTTTTTTTAAATGGATTTTTATAACAGTTGCTTTACTACAATTTCAGGTAGAATCAGTAAACAAGTATGACCCTCCACTGGACGTGGTGGCAGCCAGAGATCACATGATCAATGTAGTGTATCAGCTGATGCAGCCCCAAGTCCTTTATGAAAGGTTTGTACAAGTATTAGTCTTGATTAATTCTTCTATATGAAATTACATGCTGATTTACTTGAGTGTGTTATTCTGTGTAATAAAACT
Source organism: Telmatherina bonti (assembly GCF_933228915.1). Lineage (NCBI taxonomy): Eukaryota > Metazoa > Chordata > Actinopteri > Atheriniformes > Telmatherinidae > Telmatherina > Telmatherina bonti. Next base: position 9,745,275 of record NC_136632.1, on the reverse strand, counting down.
ATTTCTATCAGGAAGGTCACTATTTACATAAGAAAGGCCTTTAAGCATTATTTAGGTGCGGTACTGTGAGCTTAAATGCATAAAAACCATCCCATACATGGTAATTAATCATGGTTGTCAACATGTAAAATAAAATACCAAGAGACTTGTTTGCAAACTTAGATAACAATTTATCTGCAGTGCTCTTGTTTTATTTACTCTCTAAAAAAAAGAAAAATTAATTCATGTATCAGCACTTTTCTTTTTGAAAACATCCATCATCAGCAAATAAAAGCAGCAGCTACAGTCAATTTACCATTCTCTGCACTCACTAGAAAGAGCACATCCATATTACCCACAAGGCTCCTGTTTGACTGTAGGAGTGGCTTTTAAGAACAATGAGGTTTTTGCTCCAGCATCAATGTGTCTTACGCTCGTTTCTTAAAACAAAAGATAACTGGTTGTGAAGCTAAGACAGTTCACGTTGAATGAAAGTTAATTAAAATCCCGTGTATGTGTCTGTGTGTGTTTGTGTGCAGTACATTGCCTGGTGCAGACTCTCCCTACCCCATGCTGGTGCTGACAGGTCCTCAAGGCTGTGGGAAAAGACAGCTGGTTCACAGACTGTGTCAGGAGCTTAGTGAATACTTTGGATACGGGTCAGTCTTACCATTACTGTACACGTTAAACTACATCCTGCTTGTGCTAGATAGTAGATACTAGTAGAAATGTTATACCAAGTACCATTATAATATATTATATTACATTACGTTACATTACGTTATATTATATTATACTATATTATGTTATATTATATTATGTCATGTCATGTCATGTCATGTCATGTCATGTCATGTCATGTTATGTTATGTTATATATTATATTATATTATATTATATTATATTATATTATATTATATTATATTATATTATATTATATTATATTATATTATATTCTCCCCTCTTACTGGTTTAATGATTTAGAATAACTTTAAAATGCAGCATTTGTCCACTAGCCCTTATATATAGTTAGAATTTTTACATTTATTAAATCAAGTAACTGGGGAGTAAACAGTTTCTTGCATTTCTGTCAGTTCTCTTCTCTGCATCTATTTCTGTTTTTCAGAATGTGTCACACCACACGAAAGCCTAGCTTTGGAGAAGAAAATGGAAGTGTTTACCATTTTGTCAGTGAGGAAGACTTTCAGAACATGGTACACATGGTGAGATACGTTTTTTCTTTAATCCCAGGTCCGGAGTGAAAAAGATACTTTTCAAGATAATTTGAAGGAATTAACTCAGAATTTTTCATGCACTTAGTGTCATAATTAATTCATACATTAATATTTTCCCACCATTCAACTTAATACATATTAGGTTGCTGAAAAGCTTTTTCTTTTTTAAGTGATATCACACCACAAATCTCCTTCAGCAAGTTTCAAATTGACTTCACTTACTGGCTTTAATGACTTGTGTAGTTAAGATAATTAGTTTTCCTTGGGCGAATTGATTTCACTTTAACTGGCTAATATTTTTTTTTCTCACTTATACTTCTCTCTGAATTGAACTTTTCTGAAAAGCTTCAAGACCAATCTCTATTAATTGAATTAAACTTTAGGATTAGTTATCAAAGCTTCCCATACCTACAGGTGGTGATTAATCTGAAACAACTGTCAAGGACAGTTGTGGAAGCTTTAGATGTTTTCAGCTGAAGACACCACACTTAAAATTTTTAAAGAAAAAAGCAGGTGTAGTTTAGATCTGGGGTTTTTGGACACATTTGTATTCCATCTTGTCTTCCATGTCAAAGTGTCTATTATGTAAGGATGGTAGAGGATTATTTATAGCACGCTGCCTCTCGCTGTGATTTACTCCGGAGGGGCTTTAATGCATGTATTGATGCCTTTTGTCTCCTCCAACAGGGGTTAACTTTACAGTCTGCTCCTCCCCCTGTTTTTTATTTTATCTCCCACCATCCTTCTGTTGCTAGCAACTTGGTTTATAGCCATTTTCTCATCATGCTCTCACTATTCATGCTCTCACTTTTCATGTCAGCTGCTGCCTTCAATCCTCAGACTGGCCTTTCTGTATGTAGTTATAACACTTTTTGTGTTTGAGCTCAGAGACGGGGTATCAGCTTGTCTGTATCTTATGTAAAATGTAACTTATTTAAAGTATAATATCTAAAACAACAGTTTTTATGATATGTCAGAAAAGTCATTTTGGGATTCGTTGTTACGTCTGAATTGACTTTTGCAATCAAGGAAAATAAAAACAAACACACCTTGTTGGTTTTTGACAAGGTGAACGGTATCATATTTGGCCACTTGAGAGTGATACATCACGGCATTCAAATAAAATATCTTCAAAACAACGGCAAGGAGAAGGTCAGAGGGTCATGTGTGAGAAGTGACAGAGAGACTTTTGCCCTAACTACGTGGTCAAAAGTTCAGCTCCCAGGTGGGACAATGGCTTCAGGTTGTTAATCCTGACAGGACATGCTTGAGTTGTGTGTGTATGTGTGTGTGTGTCAGCTATTAACTCAATTTTATGAGATAAGTGAAGCATAAAACTGAGTCAAGAACATAATACGGAGTAATAAAATGGTTTCTTTCTCTTTACCCACATAACTGGATATGTTCTTTAGGGTAAGTTTATCCAGACCATGCAACATGGACGACATCGATACGGCCTCACCAGAGACGCCATAGAGGACGTGGCCAGAGAAGGACTGGTCTGCTGTGTACATATGGAGCTGGAGGTACATATATGGAAAACTCATGTTGCAGCATATTTCAGTCTAATTTTCCATGTCGCCAATTAAACAAGATCAATCAGTATTTTTTTCGTGTGTGAGTGTTTGCATAACTGCTGTTGCTATTGAAATGCATACTGTTTGTGTGTTTTTTTCAGAGTGTGTTCAGTCTAAAAAAGAGTTACTTTGAGCCCAGATGCATCCTGCTCATCCCCACCAAGGTGGAGAATTACATAGACCACCTTAGACGCTGTGGACTTTACACCCCAGCACAGATTGATGTTGCTGCTGGACGTGCAGAACTCTATGCCAAAACCAACAGACAGCATCCCAGATTCTTCGATAATGTCATTCCCTGCGGTACTGAAAGGAAGTGCTTTGTCACTGAACTTAGGATAGAAGGGAGATATGTCTTTTTGTGGTTAATTAGATTTTTTAGATTTATGATCCAGTTATTGTTAACTGCAATGAAAATGCATACCTCTTTTAAAAGAAACCTCTGTTTCAAGCTAAGAAGAATTGTTTTGATTCCACTTATGGATTAGATTATATTAGTAAAAAAGTGACTAAAATTTGGAAGACGTTAGACGTGTTTATCTGCCGTTTTGTTGTTACACTGTCTTGCGAAGTGCAATCCAAACATGTAAGATGGATTAACTCAACTAAAATGCACACACTGTATTTTCAAACCAATTACCACATGTATCAAAGGCATAAAGCTGCGAAATAGCTGTGTTTATCTTCCTTCATGATAGCGCTAAGACATGTAAGCTGTTTTCTTAATGAAATGAACATACAGAAAGTGTGAGGCAGCTTGCACCTCATTACTTTTAAGGTCACCATCCCCATATCTTTGATTCATTGCTGTTTGATGTAGACGCATTTACCCTATTGAGGACCAGATTTCTCTGTGTGTGTGTGTTTGTGTGTGTGTGTTTGAGTAGATGACTTAGAAGAAGCCTTTCAGACCCTGCAGCAGATAGTGAAGGAGAACCTGTTGCCAGAGGAGGAGCAGGGTGGAGAAAATAACAGCAAAGCATCCCGAGGCGCGTCCATTGGTATTTTTGCCTGTTTTTCCCTTCCAAACCTTTCTGCCAACAATAGAAGTCTCATTTAAGTTCTTACCGACATGACCATGAATGACATTTATTTCCAAGCAGAGAAACTATATTTATAGTACAGTGTAGATATAGAGTCTCTGTATGTTTCCTGATCAGGTCACAATCCAGAGGCTAAGCCTCCCTCTTCACTGTCAGGGCCAGGATCTCCGACATTTCAGTCTGACTCTGAAACAGCTCTGGAGCCCTCTGGTTCTTACGAAAAGCCCTATCTTACCAGGATCCAGCCAGAGCTCCCCCCACAGAGGACTCCTGCTGTGAGTTCCAGCTAATCTAATGAAACATTCAAAGTGAATTTTTACATTCACCTAAAATCATATTTTCAAAAAACAATCTCCCACAATCATCTAATACGATTTCCTTTCCCTTCGCTCCCGCTTTCGTAATAATGCTTCATCACTCCTGTATCCAATTTCCTCTCTTTTTTTCCCCTCTCGTCTGTTTTATCACCCCCTACATCGACTTTCTTCCTCTTATTTTCACCTTCTTTGTTCATCTCCATACATCCTCCTCCATGTCCTTGCTTGTTCTTTTTTGCAGGAGCTGGCTTCCATCAGAAGGCAAGAGCAGCTGGTGAGGGAGGCTATGGTGGGGAAGAGTCCATGGGTCTACAGCCAGCTCTCCAAAAGGTACAAATAAGTGGCAGCCACTTTCGCTGCTTAATTTCAAGTAGGCACTCCTAGTTTGGCCAAATTGGTGTAATTACAGCACTTGCCCCGCAATAACTGCGTATTGATGGTTTATATTGAGTTTGACATGGCAGGTGAAGTGGCAGGTGTTCACATTATTTGATTCTAACTGTTTGATTGTATAATTGAGTCTGAGTAGTGCTTTGCACTCACTTGTCCTAAAATAGTCAATTCTTATCACTGCACCAAGCGCCATTGAAAAAAATACTCAGCTGGGGATTGTAGAGGATGTTTGCAATAAGTTAAGTGAATTTTAACTTTTTTTTTTATTATTATTAATTTCTTCTTTTTTTTCCTCAGTTCTCCTCAAACAGCACCATCTTTACTACATATTCAAGACACTTATGCCAACTTTCAGGATGATAGCAGGTAAGCACACAAGCTAGACACGGTTCAAATTTAAGAGTAATAATTGGATCAACATACTTCACAAGTGCAGAGTTTTTCCATAACCAAGAAAGTGTTTGTTGTTAAAATGTTTGACTGATTATCAGAGGTATAACTACTCAGCAGAAGTTGTGTGTCCTTAAAAACAATAAAAGTCCAGATTTAGATGCAGGAAAATGCTTTTATAGCAGCATTCTTGACTTCCTTGGCCTGTTTTTAAAGCACATTCACTTTTATAGAGCTCATTTTACTGCTACAAGCCATGTGGCGACAGATCTGAACACACAACCTTTACATGCATACACACACCCATACATACACTTTTGACTTTCTTGTATATACAATAAAACATTGTGTGTTACTGGAGTGATGTGTGAGCATTTTAAACAATGGTTGTTTTATTTATTTAAACTTGATTTAGTTTAATTTATTGAAATATTAGAAGCTTAAAAACAGAGATTCGTCACTTGATATGTAGAATCTGAGTTGTTTCCTTGAGGCTTACGTCCTTCAGCTTCTGTCATTACAAGCTGACATATACAAGCCCCCGGTGTTTGCAGTGTGCATTACTCACCCCTCTAGTATTTCTGTCGAGGATTCCAGACATATGTTTACCTGATGGCACCACTCTTAGTTGGGATGTGTCTTTACTTGTGAATGATGTCACATATTTTAACACACACTGACAGATTCTAAAAAAGGGGGGCTTTCTGGGTACACTCCTGTAAAAGACCCCAAATTTGTCCCATTTTGGGTTTTTTCTTTTTTTTTTCTTTTTTTCCCACCACATTTGCCACCTTTTTTAAATTTAATTTAGGTAATTTGTCTTTTTTCCTTTTATATATTTATTTCCATTTACAATTAAATTGAAACAACAAATTCCACTCCTATTGTCCTTAAAGGGGTTGTCGTCTAAACATTCAAAGGATGGTGAGGGTTATAAAGAGAAAGCCGAGGAAAAGCTCAAACAAACTAAATACGGACATTTTAACACTGATAAATACAGTACACGAATGATTATGCTTTTTTTTTTTTTTTATCCTGGGAACTTTTGGAAGGAAATGTAAAAGAAAACTTCTCTCAGTGATAGAAACAAGTTTCTGATGTCTTTATGACAACAACGGGTCCAGGCAAGATGCAGATCTCCTTCTGGGGAAATGAGGAAATGTTTCAAAACCACAAAGTTTCTTTTTGAGGAAAATTTTCATCTATTTTTTGAGGGGAAACACAACCACATGTTTTTAAAACTGCCCACATCACACCTCACTGCAATCACTGCATGATTTCTACCTTCTCTCTTTTTTTTCCACCATTTATCTGTTGTTAGGTATTTCCCTTCACACCCCCTCTCTTTTTTCTCAGCTCAGATGAGCCTTGTGCCAGCTCAGCCCTGTCTATTCCCAGTTCAGCTGGGGCCTTATTGGAAAGCCCTGTTTTGGGACCCACTGTGGAAACAGTCAAAGGTTATTTCTTTTTTTCTTTTTTTTTTTAATTATACATTTACATGTTGCCGTATAAAGAATTTATTCTAAAAAGAAATAATATTTTAGGTTCACAGAGGTGAAGGAAAACATTGGATTTAACATGTAGTATGTGATCTGCTTTTAAAATTATAATATGTATCAAATAATACAGAAAGTTAACCATTAATTTAATTTTAAGTCATTAATTGAAGAATTTAAAACACCATTTACTGCCAGTTTCTTCTAAGTACAGCTCTGAAATATATTTTTATGTGTTTCCAGAAGCATCCATAATTCAGGTAAAATATTCTTGTTTCAGAGGATGCATCAGATCAAATATGCGATGCCCCACATGCAGAAAAAAAACACATTTCTACCATTGGGTCTCCTTCTGAAAGTCGTCCAGGATCCAGTGTTAAGCCCATCCTGCCACCGATCCCCACTGGCCGCAAGACCCCTGCATCCCCCAGTCCGACTGGCTCACCCAGACTCAGCCCTAACCCACCACTCGAGGGGGAAAAGATGCAAACCTGAATGCATCCAGTACTTTAAGGGAGGTTTTGGTATCTGCCACATTTTGTAACAATAACAATTTTTTTTATTGTTACAGGAAAATATGTTAGTAAACATATGTAACATTACAAAACTTTAAGTTTGGGCTCTATTAATGCTGTTATACCACACAGACGTATGTTTCCCCACAAACTGAACAGAGTGGGATGATATGATATGTCCAGGCATTCACAGCTAGATTTCACCATCAGAACTCGACCATTCCTCTGATTTATTACCCAGACTGCAACTTGTCCAGAAAATTTGCTATATTGTGTGTCAATAAGAGATTATATTTACTATCTATCAAGTAGACGCATTACAATTACAGGAAAAGCGTCTCATTTACTATGCTTATGTCACACTCTGATTGTCACAGTAAATATGGTGATATCTGGAATTAAGAGCTCTTATCACATTTCCAATGTACATGTTCATGACTAAAGATCCTGGAAAAGTGTCGTGTTTATCCAGTTTACTATTCACTGGCAGTGAAATTGTATTGTATTTGCTGCTGCTCAGTTATCTCATCGAGTAGACTATGCCAGCGACATCTAGATACTCATTTCCTATGTGGAGCATGAAGCTCGTGTCATTGGATGATAAATACATCATTAATCTTTATCTTTTCTGAGATTATTTATTCAAGTGGAAATGCATTCATATGGAAGCTGTTGACAGGTATTAAACAGTGCTCCGTCACAAATAAGTTGCTGGGTTTTTCGACAGTTTGTGTGTGTGCGCTGCACACAGCCATACATTCTCTTGTATGTTTCTGAGTTTGGCACAGTGTTAATTAGGGATTAGTCAGTAATTGAAATTGTCATTTTCCACAGATGTATGCATTGCTTATTTAACCGCTACCTTGGCCGGGTGACTTGAAGGTACATGTGGATGTACATGCACAGCATGGATCTTTTGTTTGCCAGACTGTACGTGTGTATGCAGCTCAGTTCACTCACACAAAGCACACCTGGCCATTCATCACTGCCTGTCTTCCTCTGAGGCAGCAGATGTTGCAGCCCTGTCATAATTCTTTGGAAGTTCGAAGCCAGACTGTGTCTTTAGGGCCCCTGGGGTCTAACCTACTTACACCGCAGTCTGCACCTCAGTGCAGCTTATCTTGGGCTAACATGTTGTCTTTCTTTGCATTAACATTACATTAGTTTGGTAGGTGTGTGAACCTGCACAAAGAGAACTATAAAATGAGTGGAGGATTAAGCTGCAGCTGCTGCTGCTTTCATTCCTAGATGTCTCCTGTGTGTTTGCTGTGGTTGATTTTATGGTTTATTCTTCAATTATAATTCTAACAGAGTGTCGTGCACGTTGTTTAACAGCAATAGCTGTATTTGTTGCCTGTCTCTGCTGGTCCTGCACATCATAATCCCATTCACAACATTGTCTATAACAAAGAAAATTCTCTGTTCTATGAACTTTGCTGTCAACTGAGCCACTCATCTTCTCTCACTACACCAGGCGCTTAAAGATAAATATGTCACAAGTTTTTCCTCTTGGCATAACTCCTCAAGACGAACACATTTTACTACACAGGAAAGGAGGCCACATTTTCAGGGAGAGACAGACTTCTATCAGAGATTTATGTCTCGAGGAAAGAGCTGTTTGGCCACAGATATGCAGAAGCACGTTATCAATTTTCACAAAAACCAAACAACTCTGCCTTGTGAATACAATTTTTATGATATTTGTAGGAGAAAAGAGAATTAATCCATACTTTCATTTCAGAAAGAATAAGAACTCGTAGAAAGGAATGGGAGGAAATAATTGGGAGGTAGTGGTACATCAGGGTGACTAACGGAGTGGATTGCCATCTTAGCTCTTGTGCTGCACTAAGGTTGTGAAGTTATTTTATGTTTGCGGTAGTCAGAAATATGTCTCAAAAACTTAAAGGTTCCATCAAATAAAGGTATGTTTCAAATATGTTGAAAAAAGGTACGTTACGCTATACAATGCTGCACCACCCAGACGAAGGTGAACTAAACTGTCTCTCGCAGTACTTTGCTACGCTAAATTAATTCTACATGACATCCAATGCCTTATTTATACTGTTTACTAAGTGTTAGCTATGCTTTTTCTTATAAGTTGCTTATAGTTTAAATAGATAAAAAGTTAACAGTAAACCTTGAAGACTTACTTCAGTTGATTTTGTTTATTTACTTATTAACTATCCATAGAAATGTTTATTTCACCCTTAAAGACTAAATGAGATGATGTTTTTACTCTAGGATATGTCCTTCAGCCTTCTATTTTACTTTGCCGCCGTGTAAAGCGAGTTTAACATAATACTCTGACATTGCCAGAGCTATTTCCACACTCCATTTCACTCTGCCAACACTGGATAAAACTCTGGCTCGACCTCTTGTCGTTTCACAAAACGATCTGGTTTGTTTGAATTTTTCAAAGACAGTCGGAAGAAACTGTGCTGGGCTTAAATTGTATTACTTTCTTCAAATATGTGTTGATTTCTGAGTCAAACACGGACTTACTTAGAGCTTAACATTCACTTTCTATTAGGAAAAAAAGGAAAAACTTAGTCTGCTCCTGCAGACACCAGCCCCTCCAGCAAGGTGGACACATTGAGTCTTATGAGCTGTCACAGTATTTCCAGAGTGGCAGTGATTTGTTACTAGATTCTGGGTTGCAGTTACAGCTAGTTTCCCTGATTGAGGGTTTTCCTTTAAAAATATGTCTTGTGAGAATGGTAGGACATGAGAGGGAGGGTAATAAGACTGAGAATGGACTTTAAAAATAGTCTGTGAAAGTACAATGTTACAGGCACACTGCTAATGTGGTAGCTGACTCTCACAGCCCACAATAAGAGAAATGAGTAGGAACAAACCTTAGAGGATGAGTAGTTGCTTCCAAAATATAAGAAGACACTTTTAAGTAAAATGTAAAAACAAACCAGAATTATTAAAATCCTAATGTTAAAACAAAACAAACAACAAAAAAACAAACAATGCTATCAAACTGATACAATACCGCTCTGTACATATTCCCACCACTTACCTTTGCTGGTAAATAATCCAGATGTTAAACTGGCCTGTGTGCAGTCCAGAGCTGCCACAGCTCCAAGAAAAATACTCTCAATGGTTGATTATCTAAAATCCAATATCAACAAGAAATCATCATATAAGAGCTTTATAAATGGAGCTGATCCCAGCAGTTATTAGGGAAGAGGCAGAGTACACCCCACATAGGTTGCCAGTACATCACACAGACAAACAAGCACTCACATTCAGATTGAGCCAATTTAAAGGCATCCTTTGACCCAAGCAGCATGTTTTTGGATTGTGGAAGGAAGCCAGAAAGAACCTAAACATTGTCAGGAAGAACATGCAAATTGCACACAGAAAGGCCTTGGCTGAGTTTCAAACTAGAATTCTTCTTGCTGTGTGGTGACTAAGCTGCAACCTCCAGCGGTAAAAAGTGAAGCCCATGCAGGAGCGCATATAAAACTGCAGTTCCCACCTTATCCACCAGGCTAAGGGGTCCAAAACAGAGCAAATCCCCATAGACTCCCATGTTAAAAAGACAAACTTCACGGCAGAAATAAACACACACAGCCTGGTTCAAACATCCATTTTTTGTTTAATAGGTCAGGTTTACCTTCATGACAACTGTGGGGGGGGGGAGTGATTTTTTTTCTAACTCGCCCGTTTCAAAGTAATTTAATCTCAAAATTCGGCTTATTTAGGGGTGTGTCCTTTTGATTGACAGGTACCCGATCTCCCGCTTTAAGTAAGAAGAACGTAGAACAACCGCGGTTTGGAGAAAGTTTGGAGTTCGCTCGATGTCAATCATCCACCATGACGTTCACAGCCCCCCTCTCAGCTCCACTTCTTTGCCCATATTTGTATTTTCCGGAAGAGACAACACGAATGATGCTGCCAAGATGGCGATGATAGGAACTGCCCACAGAGCTTTAATTCAGCTCTTCAGAAACCTATGGGTGACGCCACGGACGCTCCGGCCAATCTTTTTATATACAGTCTATGGTGCTTGCTGTGCTAACACCATCATGCATCCTGTGTAACCCAAACCAGCTTTTCAAGAACTCCATTCACATAATGAACTCATATTTTCTCTTACGTAAACAGCGTTATAGCTGTCCATCGGCCTTTTAGTTTCCTCTGCAAGACGAATTTGTTCAAGCTATTCAGTGTCCCCCTTTATAATTAAGCAAAGGAATTCCTTCTGTAGGGCTCCAAAATATGTTCTTATTTTCTTTTAGCATGTCATTTTTCAGTGAATAAGCAGTAAATGTTACTTAAGTTAAAGGGTTGGAGACAAAAACAGGAAACTACATTGAATGGGAAAGACTTTTAAAGTGATTTAGCAGGAACACTTGGGATTTATCTATGCAACCTCTCTATCTGCCAGCTCTCACAGGATGTTGGAAGAGGTCAGTGTGGTGACATAATTAAAGCCTCAATGAAACACACACCTATGCATTAACTCTACTGCGTGATGTGCTGCCATCCTCAGTAACCATGGCAACGGCCCTCCGCAGTCCTATGTGCATGAGTTTGTGTGTGCGTGCGTAACTCGTCATTGTGTTCCCTGCAGACAGATTAATTCCCTGCCAGATTCATTCCCTGTCAACCTCTTTGAAACAAGAAGTTTCTGTTTTAATTAGTTGGGTGCAGCGTCTCGCTTCATCTGTCTATCTGTGTGGTGTCTCGCTCTCACTTTGGCTGTCTCGCCCCCTTTCTACCTTCACTCTTCCTTTTGCTCTCTAGTGTAATTAAAGACACTCAGTGCAGATAATAGAACTGTAATGGTGTGTAATGGCAATAATCAATACAAAGTGCAGATGTAGGTGCTTGCAATTCATAACTGTACAGATTTACATGGAGGTGGGTGGACTCTTATATAGCAGATGCAAGTCGGACCCCATTCATACACATACTCACTTATGCTACAATTGTTTATGTGTTTGTCCTTTAGCAGCAAATGAGCATATTCACCAAATTGTATTTTTCACAGTGTGTGCTTTAATAAGATGCACTTTTACATGTCTTTCACTTGTTTGAAGGACCTGGGCCCAAGCAGGTTATTGTTATATTGACCTTACAGGAATAGGTTGTCATTTTGGAAAATAAACTTGCAGTATTACATTTTTTAGCTCAAAAGATGGCTGCACATATCAGAAACTTTATGTATCCGCTCAGTCTTGTGAAGCACGTCTAGTTTATCTCTCACAAAAATGTTAATAGTGGCAGAGCATCACAAGGGTTTCTCAAACATTCAACAACTGTAAGAGTGTGTTTGTGCGTGTTAATAGTTTAATGTGGCTTTTAGTGAATCAGTTCTTTATACATATTTCTGTGGTCAACATAACTAGATATTCATTTATTTATTCATTCATTCATTATCCTAATCACTCAATCCGATGAAGGGTCATGGGGAAGCTGGAGCCTATCCCTGCAGTCCTTGGGCAAAACACAGGGACACCCTGGACAGCTCGCCAGTCCATCGCAGGGTCGCAGGGTCACACAGAGATAAACAACCACTCACACTCACACTCACTCCTAGAGGCAATCTAGAATAACCAATTAACCTAACATGCATGTCTTTGGACGGTCGGAGGAAGTCGGAGAACCCGGAGAGAACCCACGCATAGACAGGGAGAACATGCAAACTTCACACAGAGAGACTGCTGTCCCAACCTCGCCATAACAAGAGACGTGCTACATAAATACAGTCATGCCCTTTACCACAGCATCACAGTATGTTGGATATAATTTGGTCAATAACTATAAATAAATCTGCTTGGTGCATGTATACTGGTATACTGGTGCCTTTAAATGGTCAAGTTGCACTTTTAACTTAACTCTGGTGAATGTTTATTCTTCTTTAACTTGTTTAAGCAACTAGTAACTAACTAGTGCACAATGAGGACTAATATAAGTAGTGAACAAGCTTTTCATGCACCGGCAAAAAAAAAGTACATTTAAGGATATTTCTTCAAACATTAAACAGAAAAAGTACAGTTTGATGGATATTTGACAAAACGTATAAAGTAATAAGAGAGTGTAACGGCGTGGCATGGTGCAGGTTTGATCAGGGCTGTCTAGAGTGGTTCACCATCCATCACATGTGTGTGTTACCATAAATACCATGGTACTGTATTTTATTTGAATGTGTTTAGAAAAATATAATTTTTAGCATGAGTTATATTCACACAGTGACTCTGTTGCACTACCTTTGATTAGATTACCACACTGTCAGCTATGGTTTTGGACTAGGACCTTTTGTGAATTTAAACCAGAATTAATTTAAAGTTGCCAACTTTTAAACTCTTTATTTCTAACTCATTTCCATGACACACAGGACATTCAGCTGCACTGCACAGTCACAGCCGGAGCGTCACATGACAGGGATTTTTTAAAAGAATAGTTCCCCTCTGTGAAATAAGGAAAGAACTGTAACAAGGTTTCTGTCTTTTACATAACTATTTGATTATTTTTTTATATCATTGTTATTTCAAATAAATCCAGGAGCGCATAAAAAGGAATGTAGGACAGAAGGGTCAAAAACACACTCTGGTTGGAAATGAGCTGCTTGCCAGTCTGTGCTCTCTGAATGCTTTTCTACTTCTCTGTCTCTGTAACTGACAGATGTACAACCTGGAAAATATGACACATGAAATTAAAGAGGGACGTCTCATTTCTTTATTCTCAGCCTGTTGCTGCCACCAGAATGCCACAAAATATCAGCGGCTGTGAAATGCAGTTGAAAGAAATGTAGTGTTAAAATATAGATGCTGTCATCACTTCTGATTGCTTCATTTTTAACACATTTAAATAATGCAAAGACTTTCTGCCATATGCAATGACAAGCATAGTGTAAGTTATTTTTCTGTTTTTGGTGTGATTTCACAGGCTCAGACACACATTCAGAACTTCATTTCCCTTTACTCTTTCTTTTAAATGGAGTTTCTTGTACCGATAGTTTTGTTTGTAAGCTGATACTCATATGCAGGCTGGGTTTGGGTATTTTCTACGGTGGCCGACAGGTGCAAAAACGCTTCATATAGAAAAACAGCTGCATTTAGGAATAGATATGCAAGCGGGAAACGCTGCATGAATAGAAGAGCGCTGCAAATCCAAAAACGTAATGCATGAACCTATATGCATCTGTTTTTCTATATGAAGAACGTTTGCACCCATCGGCCACCGTGACTTTCATTACTTCAGTAAGATTGCATCGGATCATCTGCAGTAATGTTCAAAGAAAGGGGACTTTACTAAGTCTAATACCTCTCCTTCCTCTTCTTCCTGGTCCCCTGTCCTCAGGCTGTTCGTCAAGAGGAGGGAGATCTCAGTAGGTGGTGGACATGTCTAAACAAACACCCCCACTGGAACAATACTGCCCCCTCCAGGGTGGGCTGACCCCACTTGGGAGCTGGAGAATGGCAGCCTGAGGGGTGTGATTGTGTTTTTTCTGTTAGTTGTGTTACGTTTCACCGCCTCTGTTTGAGTGTGTGTGGGAAAAATGTGGATGTGTAACTATGTCTTATCTGATCTTTGGCTTTTAATCAAGCGCTTGACCTTTGCTGCACCGGCTCTTCAAAGGGGGACAACAATAGCTTTCATAAACCTCACACCTACCCATCCTCACATCTCCTCTCCTCTCTTTCCATTTCCCAGTCTCTCTCTTTCTCCATGTGTTTCTCTTCTTTTGAACAGATGTTTTTCTCCTCAGTCTGCTGACCCGCCATCGCTTCGCTTCTCTGTCTTTTGCTCTTTCTTCTCGAGTTGAAAGAACTCCAACATGACGGCAGACTTTCGGTTGCTCATTTTCTCTGACAATGTTCTTCTTTTCTCTTTTAAAACTTTGTATTACATCCTATCAACCAAAAAATAATTATCAGCCCTTCCTTTACAATGCCTCCCCATCCTCTCACTATTCTTCTTACCTTCTCATCTTCTGCTGTTCCTGTCACTTTTGTTTTTCCTGGAATCCGTAGCCTTACACATTAACAGTTCACTTGAAATGAAACCGAGTGGTCTGCCAAATATTTCCTCTTCATCAAATTATTCAACAAATTGCTGTCCTTGTGCCACCAGCTGTGCCATGCATATTAAATTAAACCTAAGATGGACATTTCAAAAGGCACACACAATGGGGGAGAAGAGTCAAAAGACCTGATTAAAGCAGAGGAGGGAGAGACAGAGGTGGATTATGCGGACAAAGGTTATGTGACGGTTGTGAAAACCCCCAGGTGTTCCCGCTTTGAAATCCTTCACCTCACCATATGCTCAAGCTCTAATGAATTTGTGATCTATTTACTGCTTGCTAGTCATGGTTTGCAGAGTTCAGTGAACCAGTTTGATGTTAAAAAGAAGAGGCTGTTTGTGTCTGGAGAAGCGTGTGTGCATATGTTGGTGTTTGCCTACACATGACAAATCCTAATTCTCAGTGTTAAGCTGCTGTCTGTTATTTTTCCATTGCCGAACCGCTGTAATGTCGCTACATCTGTGCTGGTGGTCATGTTTACACACAAATCCTATGTTCTTTAATTTTTATGTGACTGTTAACTTGTGTGTTATGCACATAAAGCAGCAGCTTTCATAGTAGCGGTCCACCTCCGAGCCATTTTCCATTCCATTGAGTCCTGCCGCTGAGCTCCAGTGACCTCCTCTGAGTAGACATGTCTCTGCTTGCAAGCGTGTGTGTTAGCGTGTGTGAGGGAACCAATTTTGTCAATTTTGTACAACACAAGTAAACCCATTCCACTGAGTTCAGTGCCTGACTGATGAAGCAGCACATTTATATTTATATGACAGTCAGAGTCCTTCGTTGGAGACTCAGGTCTTGGTTCAGGCTGCAGTCAGGAGAATGGGAATGAAAACTCATCCCTCTTGTTGTCAGGTTTAAAAAAAACAACAACTTATGATTGCACGTGTCGCTTAGGAAGCTTACCAGCTTTTCCTTTTCACAAATGTACAACTTCATGCAGTGTTTTGAACAAACTTTTAGTCAGTGTTGCAGAAAAATTACTCCTGTTAAATTGCCCAGCTTCACAGCATGAAGAGCTTTCTTGATAGTGCAAGACCGATGCTGGATTAGCCATCATTAGGGGGGTGTCTCACTTAGAAAATCTGTCAAAATTTAGTCATACGTCTTGTAATGGGAACTGTTTGTGTGTGTTTGGTAAGCTAACCTGGTAGTTACGTAGCAAAAATGTGGCGATGAGTAACTCAGTGGCGATTTCTTCAGTGCTCTTCATTTATTAAACTTACCAACCTTACAAAGCCCAGTTGGACAGCTACTACCTCATCATACATGAATAAAACAGAAGCTACACAACCCGCCTATTACTATGAGATCGGGAACCAAAACGAGCAGAGCGTTCTTCTAGAAAATGTCCATTCATTCTCTATGAAGCCACGTCCCAATCTGCTGGGCGCTGTCTGATCACATCACTAATAGTGGACAGCTAAAGTGTTCGTAAAGGGTCATTCCACAATTACGACTGCTACAGTCTTCAACAAGTCAGTCAGTCAAAGTGTCCAAGTTTATTGCAGAACCATCTGCAGAAATAACCTAAAATACCCGTTATTTTTCACGTGTGGTGGCGTAAACACAGTTGTTAATTAACAACGTTTTGTATTATTGCTACAAAAAATAGGAGAAATGAATCATCCACTACACAAACTTTCAGCTGGGTTGATACAGGTTGAATGCTTTAAGCATTCACCTTTACACTCTGTCAATAATGTCTGCTTATTTTTTTCCAAACTCTCTCACAGAGGTCAGGTTTAATTGGAAGAGTGCAGTCAAAATTCCCACGTATTTAACAAGCTGTATTATTTCACTCAAACACCTGGATTTACACGCCTGTAGCTTTCCAGCAGTTGTTTGTGTAGCCGAATGCTTGGATTACCAAATGAGAGATGTCAGAATCAATCTGAAAGCTGTTGTCAGCATACAGGTAACACATTTCTGCAAACAGGTAGCAAAGTACTCATCTTTTTTATTTGACTCAGAGCTTTTGTTTTCCCCTGAGCAAAGAGTAATAGTAAGCGCAGGTAAAATACTCTGTAGATGTTGTTCCAACAAGTTCAGCTGGATCCACTTTGAAAGCTGGGATACGACACAAACAGAGAAGCTTTTGTAAAGCCGAGCATTACTTCATGCAGCTTGACTTTGAAAGCAGTGCCTTCAAAAATATCCTGTCATGCAAGCAGAAGTTTTGCCCTTTATGTGCGTCTGATCCATTGAAAAAGTTGCTCCGTACCTTTTATCTTCTTTATGTTTGACAAGCAAACAAATTGTCTGTGTGCTCTTAGATCGCTGCCACCCCGGTGACCTTCTCAGGCTATTTAATTCCTATAAAAACATCCCACATGTGACAACTAGCTTTAAGTCAGAAACACTTATTTTTAAGCAACAGATCTCAGATCCGTACATTTGCTTCTGTTCAGGAGCCGCTGAATAAACTGCTGTAGATTAGAGTGAGATTTTTAATCAACCTGCTTATATGTTTTTCATGTTCCTTCATTCAACACTGAATAAAGCTCTAATTTTAGTGTTGAAGGACTTCTACAGCCTGCAGTGTTTGTTTTGGCTTTATTGATTATAATTCTTCATCTTTGTTTCCAGCCTTCTCTCCTTTTTTTTTTCTTTTTGTCTATTATTGCCTTATTAGTGACAGTTTCCTCTTAAGTGCAATGAAGAGAACAGTTTTTGTTCATTATTTTGATATCCTTTGTCAGCTTCAGAGTGGTAATTGGACACAAGCCCATGACTAATTCCTTCAGCCCAGACTTGTGCTGCATCTCAATTCACTGCTCTGCTGCCGTTTGTCCCAACAAACCAGCCGTCATGCTGCAAAACACTGTTTTCTTCTGTTGCCATGACAGCTCGTACCTCAGTCTGAGTCATATGGTTTAGGAAATGAATTTATCATCACAAGAGTTGTCTGTAAGAAGCGAGTGCCACACTTGAACTCACACCTAGCATATGGATGTGTGTGTGTCTCTGCATGCGCTTTTCTTCATTTTGTGTTTTGTCACACTGTGGTTGCATCCCATGTGTTCACATCACAGCTCTGTTGTTATGTGCGTGGTTGTACGTATGTCTGTGCTGCTAAAAGGCTTGGCACTGAGCAGACCTTTTGGAGTTGGCAGCAGTGGGCACGATGCCCGGCCTCGATGGTTTATGGATATGGATCAGAACTGCATTAAGCCTCCAGCCAGACAAAAGCCGCCCATCTTCCTGGTGTGAAGCTGTAACAAAAAAATGCCAACATCAAACAGGAACTGATACAAGCATCAAATCAGTCTGACACCCATCCCATGCCATCAGTCTGTCAATAATCTCACTGACGGCACACTAAAGAAGGCAAGCAAGCAAATGAAATAAGAGCATGTGTAAACAAACCTTTATAGACCCGTTTTATAATAAAACAGCAGGTGACACATCCTGATTATAAAAGTTTAATTATATGTAAAAAAAAAATGTAAGTGATCAAAGTTCAGCTCACATTTCAGAAACTAGTAATACCCCTATACTTTCCCCACCAATCATGTGAAACAACGTTGAAAGAAATAATTCTTAATTTCAACTCAAAGCCTCGACTGAACATAATTAAAGTGCCATGTGAGAAATTGGACAATTAACGTGGAGCCTTACAACCGGCGGCTAATATAACGTTTGAGTCCCGTGACGTGATGGAGGCAGCAGAGCAAGGAATTTTTTTAAATAAATGTGTATTTTATCAAATTAAAATTGGAAGTTCCTTGAGCAGATGCCATGAGGCATGGATGGAGAACAACTGGGCTTTTCCCAAAGGAATATTAATAGGTAATTATATTCACTTGTACCTCTATTTCATACATCGTCAGTGGAGTTGGCATCAACATGGTAGTTATGAAAGTGATATAGCTTTCAGAAAAAAATCTGTATAGTTTTTAAACAAAAGGACATTATTCTCATTTTTAATATTTAAACATGCAGGTAATTACCAGTGACTGATATTTTCTAATTCTCTGCCAGTATACCTGTAGGAATAGCGATCTAAACCCACATGCACATGAACATATTGACATAAATCATGCAGCTGTACACACACATTATTTATTTTTTATATTTTGCCTTCCATATGTACTCCCAATTCACTCAAGGACACATAACTAATACCTCCCTAATCTCCCGTGCCCCTCTCACTTTCCTCCTTCCTTCCTATTGAGTCCCATGACTGCGGTTAGCCTACAGCATGAATTTAATCAAAGCTTACTTTTGTGCCACCTCCTTTTGTGACTGGGGGGGTTTATGTTCACTCGCAGAAGGTGTGCGATTAGCTGAGACAAGGTTGGTTAATGCTCTCCATTTGAATATCCCCAGCAGCTCCACAACACCTTTTATTTCTAATCAAACCTGCTGCTATAATACAGATGGGCTCATTTACCAATGATGTAACAGCTCAGGAAGCTATCAAACCTGCCAGGTTTACTTGCTAAGGTTATAGTGTAAGTAAGCTTTAAGGCTTCGCTCTCCCGCAGCTCTTAATTGAAATCAGTTTTAGCGTTAGAAGTAATAGCATCTTTTCAAGCTTGAGTCCCATTTGCCACGTCACGTGCAAGCTGTGATGTAAGGAGATATATGCAGAGATGCTCTGACCTCTGACTGTTTAGTGAGAGTGCTCCTGATTGATGTGCTCCCCTGAACTTCCGAACATGTGGTCAGGGTCAGCAGTCGGGCGGCTCCGACAGCCTTTAGGCCGTAACAGATTATAACACCCTCTATTTTACTCTGGAATCCCATCTCTCTCACACATTGATTTGCTGTTGAAGTCTGGTCTTGTACATGATCGGCTGAGCATTTGTTTCCTCCAGAGGAGATTTTTCAGAGACTTCAGTGGAAGCATTGGATGTCACATGGGTGCAGGAGAGAAGGGCTTTGTGGTGTGTCACGTTGTTTTTAAGGCTTTCACCAATTGGTCAAACATGCTATCAGATAGCCAGGAACCACGACATCCACATCTATTCAAAATACAGAGGTGTAAGAATTAAACAGTAAAATAAATGTGCTTGTTTTGAGTTGAGGTTGCTGAGGAAAACATACGCATTGACTGTTAGGTATTACAGGTTTATTATATCTAAATATAATCTCCTGAATACAACATTGTCACTCAAATTGTTATGAATTTGCGTGTGGATATAGAGCAGCGCTACTCGCTTCAGTCTCACGTAGGCTTCAGGTTTTTATTGTCTCCCTGCTTCAACACTCCTGATTCAAGTTAATGAGTGATTGTGCAGAACTTCATAGGGTGTTGGATCCATTTAATGAGTCGAGTGCAGGAGGAGGGAGACATTAGAAACCTGTTGGATTGTGATCCTTGTACTGAATTGCTTTGGTTTGATATAGAGTCCTTTATGCATGGTCTGTGGCTGGAAGCAGGAAGTTGAGGACAAATAATAAACGTCATTTTCAGACTGAAAGCAAAGCAGCAGCAGTGAAACAGAGAGAAGATATGTTGTCCAGAAGCACAGATTAGACCTAACAGCAGCAAAACTTAGATCTAAACCAACATGACACAGCAAAACAACGAGGATTTGTGACTGAATGAAGAAAAACTGATTTTTTTATTCAAAGCGAGAAAATGACAAACTGAGGGCAGGCGTTGTAATTGACTAATGGAAAACAGATGTACAGAGAGAACAGGAAGCCAGTGTTTGGTCTAATTGTCTATTTTGCATTAGAAACTGAGGAAAATAAGCCAGTAGCGTAAGAACCATTTGAATAATGCTTCATTTATTATCTGCTTTAGCCAAAGATACACTCAATTATGCTTATTTTTAAGAAAAGGGAACTATTTCTTGTGGTTCTTATCCAGTTATACTGACTGTTATGCAAGTGGATGAATACGAGGAGAACGAGGTGAGTGTGACAAAATGTTTAACTGTTGTGCCTTTTTTTTCTTTTCATAATTATCAGTCTTGCTTGTATTAGTATTACTACTAGTAGTATAGTCTTAGCCTGTACTCTATTTTAACCTGATGTACGTGAACATTAGACAAAGTATCGGAAGACCCCTTTCGCTGTCACTATGGTTGAATTCAAGGTTGAAACAAGGCTGACTTTTTCCAAATTCTTACAAGTCCTCCACTTTTCCTTAAGCACATATTTTTAAAGAAGTTAAGTGTGAGAGCTTAGAAAAATGTAAGTGTTTTAGTTTTTTGATTGTGAAACAACCCAAAGGAAGGACTGAGGAATACCGGACCAGAAACACAACCTTAACAAATCAGAATAATCAATTTATACTAAGAAATAAAGAACCAAAAACATTTTTAAAAATCCCGGTTGTCAGTATGGGTGCAGTCAACAAGTTGAAAGAAGAATTTAGAGAAAGAAAAGTGTTGCTTTCGTTGGTGCGGCACATACAATTCTTATCTTCTGTGTTCTTACAGTGTGGTTGTGTGCAGATTCCCTAAACAGAAGCAGTCCCAGGCTGTCAACTTAAGAAAAGTAAGAAAAAAGCTTCAACATAAATACTGGAGAATTCCTGACAAGTGTGTAGATTTTTACTGAAGATGCATATCACACATGTATTTTACACTTGGCTCTCCTCTGTTAGAGATGCTTTCTCACAACAAGAAATACCTCAGCAGTCTGGCAGGAAAGCACAATGCAAGGACATGATGCAAAAACTGCTGTGTTAAGTTCACAGCATGTTGCGGAACGTGGATGAGCCTCCCTGATGTGTATTTTTATGCAACAATATCACATATATTTGGACTTATTCAGAATATTAATATTCAAGAGGAAAGCCATTTATGTTGTAACAAAACAGAGTATAAAGCAGCAACAATAGTCGCCGTGGATACACGGTCGGCTGTATTCACAAACATTTTTTCCTGGCTCGTTACAGTGTACCAGTACAGGTTGTTTGAGAAACTGGGAGGGAAATGACATTTCAGTTTTCGTTCTCAAACTTCCAGGCTGCAGCTAATCTGTAAAAAAAAAAAAAAAAAACTACATTGGGAATTGCTGCTCACACTAACTCTCCTGTCTTCAAACATATCTATATGAATCCTAATTAACAAGACAAGAAAATAATTGTGTTGCTTTGAACGTTGGAGCTGAGAAAACTCGTGGGATGGCATTATCTCCGGTGGGCCAGTTCATCCGAAAATACTACCGAAGCAGATAAGAGAGGAAGCACCTTTTCTTATTGTTTTAGAAAAATTCACTGGTTTATCATGGTTCTTCCTTGGTCATTCTTCTTAGCTGGGAAGCAGCGGTCTGTTTCATCATTTAATCACCTGAGATTTAATTTAAATTTAGGATTTCTTATTTTGTCACATGCAGCACAGTTATAAGAACCTCCTGCCATCCTTCATATCTTTAGATTTTATTTGTCTCACCACATAACACTGACGTGAATTTTTCAACTTCAAAAGGCATCACACTGAAGGCGTGAAACAAATTTGTCTTTGCAAAGTCAATATTTTAGATACTTTGTTACTGACCGCCTGGAAAAAAGACAATGTGTTTTGGTTTCCTTCGTAGCATTGTTGGAAAATACCAAAGCGAGCACAACTGTCAAGCCGTAAATATAACATCTGAAAGCGATGTCCGTAAGAATTGGGGGAAAAAGAAAAGGATTTGACATTTCTATTGATCAAATCCTGATCAGAAATAGTCTTTATGAGCAAGTGGCTGATGAGAAGAAGCCATCGTCAAGGAAGGAAATGAGCGTGAAGGCCTGAGATGTTCCAACTAACACAAGAACTGCTAAAAATTAGCTGCAACAACTCTGATGAAGCGCTGAGTTGTCCCCAGACTGTGTACCCCAGCATTATTACAGCAGTATGAGCTCATCTTGACAGAAAGATGAAAAGCTTTCCTAAATACTCGGTAAAAAAAAAAAAAACACCTGGACGGTCAGCCGCCACTCCAGAGCAGGAATCCCAGCAGTCACACCATTCAATTCAATTCAACTTTATTTGTATAGCGCCACTTCACAACAATGTTGTCATAGGGCACTTTACATACACGAATCAACATACACATCATTTCAAGCCAATTCATACATATCCTATAATAGAAACCAACTGACTGCATCGAGTCATGACTTCAATCCAATCCCCCATCCTGAGCATGCACACGGCGACAGTGGGAAGGAAAAAACTCCCCTTTAACAGGAAGAAAACCTCCGGCAGAACCCGGCTAGGGGGAGGGCAGCCATCTGCCTCGACTGGTTGGGGTGGAGAGGACAGGAAAGACAGATCAACATGTACAACCATGAAAATGACCATGTATCCGTTCTCAAAGTACTTGAGGAAGGCCCCAGTCAGAGCCCCACTCAGCCATGGAGCACAGACCATAGCAGGCCAAAATCAGCAGTCGCAGCACAGGACCCAAGAGCCTGAAGCCCCCCACCCAGGTAGAAGTCCTGCACAACACCCAGGAGGACCAGAACATGGCCGGTTGTCGTTGGCCAACAACCAGCCTGATGCATTCAGGAATCAAGACACCACCAACCATTCCCTCCCTCTTATACCCTCCTTTTTTCCAGAGTTGTAAGACCCATAAATCACTTAATCACACACACACATACACATGCACCACTTTGATTTTGTAACTCTGTGTTTGGTTGCAACTTTTGGTGTGTAATTCATGATTGCATGACTGCATTGTTCCACTGCTCTGATTCTGCACATCCGCCAGCCCCACCTCTACAGCGTGTGATTTACAGCATGTCAAGACTGACAGCTGCTAAACCTTATTAAACCGGTCACCACATTCCTGGGGTCGACCGTTAAAGGCGACCCAGTGGCCCTCAACATGCATGTAACGCACACACTCACACACACACAACAGAAACTGACAGCAGCTTTTAAAACATGACAGATTTATCCTCTTCCTTACCCTCCTTGTTTGAGAAAGTGTTTGCTCTACAAGCTACTTTGCTTGGGTTTATGTGCAACAATACAAACCTTGGATAACAAGGTGAGAAGAGATTAAAAGTAACCTCAGCTTTGCAGAATTTTTTCAATGAAACTAAAGTGCAGACAAAAAGCATGAGTGGTGTTGACTTGGATCAAATTGTGAAAATGATCTCATCAACGTGTCAAAATTTCTCATTGACTAACTTCTCCTGAGCAATTTCTGCAGGATTTTTCCAGATCTGACTTCCAGTAAAACTGTACCAAACTGGACACAGACTGGTGTCAGTGTCCATGTTTTAAGCACATTCGCCCTAAACCATTAATAATGCCATTTCAACAGGGTCATGTGTCACCAGTAGCCGCCACCTCTTTCTTAGGTTGTGTCTCTGCTTTCATACATAACCTTCCTTGTCTGGCTGTGCCTCTTTGATCCAACAGGTTGCTGCAGCTACACCCCCACCCTTCTTCCCAAACTTTTTAGATCTTCCCATGAGCCCGGTAAAGAGAAAGTCATTCATCCACTCTTGCTCACCTACAGCCTCACAGATGCAAGCACTGATCACATTTGACCTCATTTCTTTCCAATAGCAGCTCCTGCAAGGAAACAACATCAAATCAATGCTTACTTTTGCATGATCTGGATATAACTTCTTTTCTTCTTCTTCTTTTTCTTGTAACCCTTGAAAGATCACCTAGAGGGGAAGATAATGTTCTCACTGGTAAGTAAAAATGCACGAGTTAATTCTGACAAACATATTCCAAACCCAGTTACTGTAACTGCATTTTAATTTGGTAATTTACTGAGAAGTTATGAATTCCTGTCCTGACACCCTTGCACCCTGCGTGTCTGGACAAAAGCCAGCACTTTTAATACTGAGCCATTACTGCTGCTCTTTACTCTGAAATTTCTCTGCAAGTTGTGTATCCAGTCTTATTTTAGTACTAAGGGTCTCATCTGCATTTTAGTGATAAAATAAAATAACTCCTGAAAATGCAAATCTTATTCTTTAAAAAAAAAAAAAAAAAGACTTTATTTTTGCTTCTGTGCTTCTTTGTTTGCTTCATTGCAGCTTGTACTCATTCAGATTCAAACAGAGCCTAAAGAGTAGATGTTTTACACAGTAATGTCAACTCAAGTGCATCATGAATAATAAGATCATATCAGGTTGTTTGTAAGAGCAGTGCCAGGAGATGAAACTATGTAGGATGAATTGTGGAGCTTTACCTTTCATGCATAGACTTGCCTGTGCAGACTGAATGCGAATGCAAAGATATTTTACGGCTACAGTCTGCAGCCTGCTAGCTGTGTATGAAAGTGTGGTGTGGGAATTAGCTGTTGATCTGATGCGTTGCACCAAAAACATCTGTTATCATACGTTGTAGTTCAGAGGCGTGTGCGTGTGTCTGCGCGTATGTGTGTGTGTTTATGTGTGCCTCTTCACTGTCACTAGTTTTCCACCTACAGGGATAATCCATTCTGTGAAGTGGTGAGGTGGAAAATGCCATTATGTAGAAATAGCTGACATGCAGTTAGACTTGCAGGCATGCTAAGTGTTAGTGTGTATACATAAGTGTGTGTGAAAAATAGAGATAAGGAACAAAGAGGGAATGCAAGGGTTGGGGACAGTAAACTTCATTTTGTAACTTTATTTAATCTGCCCAGAACAGCGATGAACTGGAGGCTTTAGACACAGTAAGCACACCTTTTCCTCCACAAAGCAGGAAAACAGGTAACAGAGATGAAGGCTTGTGCAAATGTTTTTGAAGTGGGATCATTGTTGGCACATTTCTGAGGCTTTTGATTACAGATGCTACAGGAAAGGCTCGAGGCGTCATTAATAGCTGCGCTGATTTGTGTGACATCAGTGTCAGTCATTAGTCAGTCGTTTGATCTGCCATCTTGGCTCAGATTTAACAAAACAACCATGAGAGTGACTGCATATATTTAGTCACCAGTGAATGAATTCTAATGACTCCATGACTTTATTCATGTCTCATTGCTACTCTTAGTTTTAAATATAACCAGCGTGCAAAAGTGATTCTGTTCAGCTTCGTGTAATTGATCAATTTGATGCTGCTTGCAGTAACACGGTAAGCTCTGAACATCAGCAGCATAGTCATCAAATAGTGGAGGATTAGCAGCATCACATAGAGAGTTTTGGTATTATTGGTCATGCATTTAGTAAAATTTTGTCTCCCAGTGAGCCTTGTGGTGGTTTGGTGGTCACAACCAGCTGGTTCTTGGTTTTAACCTCGGCTGAGGCTTTTCTCTGTGGAATTCAAACACTCTCACTGTGCATGCATGCTTTTCTCCAGGCACTCTGACTTCCTCACACTGTCAAAAAACATGCTCGCTAGGATAATTGCAGTTTCTAAATTCTCCTTTTGAATAAATGTAACTATGAGTGGTGGTTTGTCTCTCTGTGTTGGTCATGTGATGGACTCATGAACTGTCCAGGATGTTGTGATGTGTCGTTCATGACCAAGCCAGCTCTAAGAGCCATGAAATGTCTAAGAAAGCCAAGTTTTTAAAGGGGGTGGAACTTTATATTGATAAGCACATCAAGCACTACTTCTCTGGGAAGCAGGTTTTTACTTATATGTCAGGAAGAAATAGAGAAATTAGCTCTTTTAAATTATTCTAATGTTCAGACTTTGTCTTTTATTTACTTTATTTCCTTGGTGTGGTTCTGCATTTAGTTGTTTGTTTAAAGGTTTGAGTAAAATATTAAACAAAACAATATTTTCAAATGAAAAAATGCACAAAAATATAGTTATTATGAGTTTAAAAAAATGAATGCAATAAGTTACTTACCAACAAATAAACTACTCATTACTGCTAAAGCAGAGCTGAAAAAGCCACTTTTCTAAGGGAGCCGAATCAAAAGAGTTGAATCTCTTCCCATCGCTACCAGTACATGCACATTTTGTTGCAACTGGGACAGGCTCCAACCCTCCAACTCATTTCAACAGCGTGCTGGACAGAACTGGTAAAATAGGACAAACTCACAAAACAGCTAGCATACTGAAAGAGAGTGGTCATGCATTAATATAACCCCTCAAAATTTATCGGACCAATGCAGAAAAAAATGATCAATGTGACAAGAAAAAGCTCACGAAATGTTTTCATTAAAATCAGCTGTGCTTGCTGCTATTTTCTCAAACCTTCATGCAAACAACTGTAGCATGGATACAGCACGGCAGAGTGTGTAATGCATTGGCTGTCATTCATCACAACACATATGGGCTTGTCCTCCCTGCACTTCAGTAATAAGATAATACATGCAGAGACAGATCTTCGATCTGCACTGGTATGTGAGGAGGAGAGTTCAGTTTGTTGGCTGTTACATTAGAGTTCAAGCCCTGCCAGTTCTCACTTCCATCTGCAGAGGTTGTAAACTATTCAGCCTTCAGCCATTCTGTTTAAGTCAGACCAGATGGTCAAATCACACTGAGGAATTTATCTGCAATTCATAGAGTTTCAAATTGATCTTTTTACCTTTATATTATTATTATTATTATTATTATAAACATAAAGCTGAAATGTCATCAGTGAAGCTGATGAACTTTCTTGATGGATGAGCTGTGCACCTTTAATTTCTTCATGTTGTTGGGTGAGAGCAACTTTCTCTTTGATGTAATGGATGTGCACATGCCTAAACAGCACGCACATGTGGGGATTAACTACCTAATAGAAAACATAACACTAAAAACAGTAAAACAGATGCAATAATTTCGCATGTTCACAGTTGTGTTGGATGTGTCACTCTTTAATGTTTACCGCATTTACTTTATTCAAATCTCCAGTGTTGCATGATTACTTTGCTAGTATGTGCCAAAGGTTAGTCTGCTAGTTACATACTGAAGTGAATGATATGAATATTTTGTCAATGTGTTCGCAAGAATCTAGCGGGTTAAAGACACAAGCATAAATTAGAATCAAAGCAAACAGGACTTCTTTTAAAACATTTCTTAGTGAAATTAAAGCTTTATTTGGGTACATAAAGTGTTTCTGTGTCACACCATGTCAAAGGTTTCTGTTTAGCTGAAGGCTAATCAATGCTAGCCTGCAGTTTGCTTTGTTAGGAAAGAGAAACAAAGATTTTCTGCATCCCAGAACACTATGAAAGTTTCCAACCTGTCTCAAGTATTTGCTTGACTCTTGTATTTACATTGCGCAGAAGAACGTTTGTATTGTTGCCATGACAACCAATTCAGTGAAATATATAAATAAATTACAGAATCTGTCTTTCACACATTGGACTTTTGCTTTGTGGACACACTGTCAGCTTCATACTTGTGCTGCAAGTTTTATATCTTTTTTTTTTTTTAATGCTATGCATTAAACTCCAGCTGCCTGTCACTTAAAGTCAAACTCTCAGACATCACCTTTTAAACAAAAACAAACCTTTTAGCCTGTGGGCATAAATATGATTAAAAATCTATTTTTGACACTAATTTGCTTAGATTTAAACAAGAACAGAGTAAGTCTCGGTGGCAGCTAACAGTTTTCTTACAGGAATATCCAGCAGTTCACACGAGTCGATGCCAGTGTGGGAAGTAAAACATGAACCGTTCTATGTAGGAAAACAAACTATTATATTGCATCAAAGAAAATATGCTTAATGGCTTACAGACTGCAGTTTATTGCCTGCTTCTCTTCACATATTTACCTTTTCTGTCTTCACATGAATGACAAATGTCCACAAAACATTCTGGGTCATACATTCATGTCAGGCTGTGTGCAGAGAAAGCTCTATCACGCAACACAGCAACAATACATTATCAGTATAATGACATTTAATGCTCCCCTTTGTTTAGACTTTGTATACTTGCTTTAAATCACACGGTCCTTATTGGACATTTTAAAAACCCTTTTTGATGCTTTCATTTCATTAGCCTTCGGGGAATGTGTTGTAAACCTGTTTAGAGGCAAAGCTTTCCCTGCAGCTGTTCTCATCATGATGGAAGGAAGAGGGTGAACTTATAATGGCAAAATGAATGCCAACAGTGGCAGCAGCTTCATAAAATTCATTCATTCATTCATTTTCCTAACCACTTAATCCAAATCAGTTTTGTGGGGAAGCTGGAGCCTATAGCTGCATGTCCTGCAAATTACATAAAAAAGTTTCACTTCTTGATTTTTCTAATCCTGCTGGATTTACAAAGGTAATTGTTGGATACACAGTTAAGATCTTGTTGCATGTTTGCAAGTTTAATGAATCCAGTTACATGGTTCAACTTTGTCAGAGCTGGAAGGAAAACAGAACCTGTAAAAGTGGGATTTCGGCACAAGAGCAAAATGGCTGCATGTGTTTTGTCTTTAAGAGCCTTTAATTACTTTTCCCCTCTCTGCTCATCTTGTGTACTTTCAGATAAGAGTGAAGAGGAGCTGGAATTGATGATTGCAGAGTGGAGTTTAAGAGGCAGATTTGCAAAGAGAAAAAACTGCAGAGGAGGAGGAGGAGGAGCAGGTGGCTGAAGGAGGAAGAAGAGGAGAGGAAGAGCATGGGCCATTCTTCTGTGTGGATCTTTTTGCTGTCCCTTTCTCTCTCCCATCACAGTGTTACAGCACAAGCTGAAGGTATGCAATGACATTCATGCACCTGAATGGCGCGCCAACACGCTGTTTATGAATTTGCTCTAACGTCCATATACTGTATATTATTCTCTGTTTAATTGTTAAGCACTGACTTGTGATATCCTCAGCGTCTGAGCTCTGAATGAATGTGTTAGTCTCAGTTTTATACACACATCTGAATTAGAAGTCTTAGATGCTCAGGTCAAAGGCTCAGCTGCAACTCAGCAAGCACAGTGTGTGCAGGTGCTCCATCATTAAATCTCACCTGGATTGATCCATGATGCAGACACTAACTCGGCTACATTTTGTCTCCAGACGGCGTCTACTCAGGGCATTTAAACACCTGCTAGCCTCATGTTTAGAGCAGCAGCAGCCTTTCTGCCAGCTTGTCATACGCATCCACCCAGAGACAGAAATTTAGCCTCAGGTGCTATTGAATGTCCCCCAAAGGTCAATCAGCCAATCAAAAGTTTGATTCGCTGCACCTGGGATGTGATTGGCAGAAAGTGATTGGGAAAGTTGTCAGGCAGAATTATGGGAGGATATAAATAGCCCGAGAATATAAAGGAAGCTGATCCTCCTTTGTGGCCGTTAATGTAATTTATCATGTGGTACTTCACATGTCGCCATGTAGACATCCACACCAGCCTTTCTGAAGGTTTGTGGTCAGTTGGTGATCAATAAATTAGATTGCATCCTTAATTAATATTTTCATATTAACATTGAACAGAAAGATAGTAGTGAGCAGGATCTTGGATGTTTTTATAAGGCTAGCTGTCAGCTCTTTTTTTTTTCTCCTGGCGTGACAAGCAGCTGTTCTCATTAAATAATCTCTAAAACACACAAAGTCCACCATCTGCCTAATATTAGGTTGCACAGAATGAAATTCACTTTAATCCGCCCCAACATTTAGTGTGTTTCTCTTGCGTCCATGTTCCAGGTTTCAGGTTTGATCCTGTTTGGAGTTCTGGGTTTTGTCAGGTGTTTATATCGAACAGCAGTAGTCGTACACTTCTGCCTCAGTGCTTGTCGTAGAAGAGGGGAACAAAACCAGTGTCTGCTTGAGAAAGTAAAATATCTGGGGACAAATAAAATGTGGAGACCCAAACAGAGACATCACCTGTCAGTGACAGACTGTAGCTGTCATTTGATGATCATTTTGCCACAAATAGCTGATCGAGGATAAACAACCATCACATATTGACTTAAATTGGTTTAATTAATAATAATTTACTGTTATTTTGTATTGGCTGTCAACTATAATTACTAATCAATTGCCAATACTGCTGGCATGAAAACTGACCCAAAATAAACACCTTTAGTAGTACGTAAACCTGTAGTTTAAGCTGATTTTTTAGGCATGTGCTTGAAAAACACAAACCATTAGTACAACTTTGCACCAAAAAGGTCTTTTTTGCATTTGGAGTCATAGCAAAGGGAACATCTGTGAGAAACGTTGAGATGTTTAAATGTAGGTATATATTATTTGTCAAGGGGTGGTAGTGAGGAAGGTGAAGGTGTGGACCCAAACACAGAGATGAGGGAACAGGGATGCAGATTTTAGTAGATTTATTTTAACCAAGGATCTCCGGAGACTACAACAAACAAACTAGCACAACAAAATGATCCAGCAACCAAGAACTAAAACTGAGGGGTATAAATACACTGGGGAACCAAACAAGAAACAGGTGTACGGAATGAACTGAAACAAGACCAGGTGAACTCAATGAGGAAATCAATAAAGCTAAACAACAAACAAGGAAACCAAACAGGAAAAACTACAAAATAAAACAGGAAACCTGAACTAAGGTAAAACACAAACCACCACATCATGACAATTATTGATAAAGAAAAGATAAAGGTGGCAAAAGATACAAATAGAAAAAGGTTTTAGGCTTGGTTGTAAAACAAACTGAACACTTTCAGGATGAATCTGGGTTTCCTTTGTGACTGATCCAGCTGTAGCTCTAAACTTCTGTCAGATCGTAGTACAACATGTGAACATTATCTCTGCAGGCCAACTCTGATGAAGTCAAGCAGAGGTTTTAGTAGTTTAAGCAAGGTTTGCAAAACCTTTCTTCTTAAAAATATGTATCCTTTTAGACAAAGAAGTTAAAGAAAGAAGAGATATTTTATGTGTTTCTAAATTTGTTTTGTGCAGGTTGAACTGCTGTGCCTGCATTAGTTTAATCCTAGTCAGTCAAAAGGACACTTAAATGATCACAAATTCTGCGAAATGATTTCCAGTTAGACTCTTTGATTAGTTCTTGTCATAAGGGAATATCAAAGGCAGATTTAACACAATATTTATATCAAATCCCAAGAACAACTAAAAATTCTCAACATTTTCCCTGGCTGAACTTTGTGATGTTTAAGTACGTTTTAGTAAGTATGAAAAATTTAAAAACTCAGACATGGTTAGAGATAAACTTAAACTGAAAACAATGTTAAAACCTCAGTTTATGATGTGGAAAAAAACTGTGCTAATTTAAAGTGCATAAAACTGGATGGAAGATACACGTGTTTCTCATGTAGTATAAAGAGATTTACGCTCTCTGTCTGAAGATATAACATGTTTCATTCAGTTACGTTAATTGGTTCAATTCTGCTTTTAGGCACTTTAATATCAGCGTTAATATCAATGTTTTCATGCTGCTGACTTGTTAGTGTATCACTATAGATCAGTGTGTTGTTACACCCCTTTTAACAGGACGATTTAAGCATTAAAGTAAAACAAGTCATTAGAAAGATTAGTTAAGAATACGGGGTGTAAAACTCCAATCCTCGAGGGCCAGTGTCTGGCAGGTTTTTGTTGTTTCTCTGCACCAACATACCTGATTCAGGTCAAATGGATCCAACAGCTTTTTGTCAACCTGTTCAATCATTAGACAACAAAGAGCTGCAGGATACTGGCCTTCGAGGGCTGGAGTTTGAAACATGTGGTTAGATGAAGTCTTACAAATTCAGAAGATGGATAGTGCTTTTTTTTTTTTACAGTAACTATATGTGTGATAAGGGCGATAGTCATTGCTTTGTTTGATTTACAAGATGCAGGCTACACACAGCTTGCAACTGAAAACTACACAGCTGTAATTGGAAAAGCCAGCAAGTTGAATTGCCTATTTATGTCTTATCAGAAGTAATCATTCAAGAAAAACAAGGTTGCAAGCATCCCTTTGTGGATTAAAATTTCAAATAGAACCTGCATGTAATAGAAAGGGTTAGATTTCCTGCTTTTGGATGATGAAACAGTTGCACAGGCACCAAACATATGCAGCCAGTGTTCAGAAACAACAAGTGCATATTTACTGGACTTAGTATCGGTTTAAGTCTCAGACTGCAGGGCTTTTAAATGCTTTTAATTTTAGCTGCACAATCTCCATCAAATTCAAAGAAGTCATGATGAGTATTTGAACCAGAAGCGGTTGGGTCATGGCACTGAAAACAGCTTCTTGGCAGCGATAGTCCGGTTATAACACAAGCATTGTCAGTATTTTTACTTTTATGACTTAGTATTTCTGTCTTAAACATGAGGTTTGTGCTCCACTTGCAGACTTGTAAAGGAACTTATACATTTATTCTAACCTCGTTGGCCTTTTGATTTTTTTCAAACACATGTGCACTGTGAAAGTTTAAATCTTTTGGCTTGATCTTGCTCATGCCGGTTGCAGTAGTGCATCATTAAAGGGTGTTTCTTTCTTGGCACAGTTTTTTGCAGCATATGCTGAAGCCACTGAGCTACATCTAATGCGTAAATCAATGGTGGTCCAACACAGTGGTGTTACAACCTTTGAGATATCAGCACAGATAACCTTCAAGAAAACCATTCCTAATCTCTCAGCATGTGTTGTGTCCTTATCCTTGGCATGTCGAACTTGCCTGGCAGCCCAGACAGACAAACTTCTTGATAATTGATCTTGTTTTGCACCCCCAGTCTGTGTCTGTCTGTCAGACACAAGCCTCCAGCTGCTCCCTCACTCAGGTTATTCTGTGTTTTTACAGAAATCTGAGGCGTTTAAAAGGAATTTCACAGAATAGAATATCTTCCTGTGCTTTTAGGAGACAGACTAGCTCTCAACTCATCAAGGTAAGGGCGAATACTGTGGCATATTTCAAAATTACAGTGATCGCTTGTAACTCATCACAAGCAGATGTACTATTTCTGAATAGAAAGAGGCGGAGCTGATACAGTAGCACAGCATGAGAAAGATCTCCAAAATGGGATTCCAAGTGGTGTTTTGCTCCCTTTCTAAGATGTATAGTTGTGTGAGGGAGAACATAATGTTAGGTCGCCACGGGCTGCAGACATATGTCAGCCTCAGTGGATCCTGGGATTGCAGCCAAAGCAAGAAGGCGAGATAATAGAGGAGAGCAAGCTCTGTAATGAAATAGAGGACAGCAGAGAATCACTTATCACTTACAGAACAATCAGCAGAGCCTATCTTTTATTCACCAGCCTAATCAATGCTGTCGTCACTTTGCTTTATTGCATATGTAATGCCAGAATATTGACTCGGAGGGTCTTTGCAGACGCAGCAGATCATGTGTGCGTGCGTGTGTGTGCGTGTACATGTCCATTGTGTTTAAGTGGGTGCGAACGTCTTGCTGTTTTGTTTCACGTTTTAAAAAAAAAAAAAGAAGAAAAAACATGTAAATATCTTTAAGCTCAGTATGTTAAAGGCATTTGTTTGCCTAGGCAATGCATCTGACCCTGATTTTGGGTATGTTTACCTTATTATTCTCTGCGTTTCTCTTCGCCGTGCGAAAGTTTTTTTATTGCTTTAGTGCTCAGAATATTGATAGTCTCTTTGGCTCAATTGTGTCTCATTAAAAATTCATGGGGATTTGTGTGGCGCTCTGGCTGCATGTCAGAAGCAAATGAAAAGATTTTCAATGTGGTGGAACAAGACTGTCATCTGGTGGCCAGTGTGGGAATACAGCATCTCCCAAGTTAAGGATTTTCCTCGTATTTCTGGCTCATCTATTGAACATTAAGTGTAAAAGAACAAGTTTAAATTTTATCTTGATTTGTTTCTGATGGAATAAGTTTCAGACTGACTGCTCTTCCCTCCTTGGTGCATTTTTACTCCCCCTATCAGGAATTCTTTACTTTTTCTCAGCTTGCAGGACGGTGGTGCAGGCAGACATCGTGTTTCTGGTGGATGAGTCATGGAGCGTGGGTCAGACCAGCTTTTCCAGAGTCAAGGACTTCATCTCAGCAATCATCTCCTCCTTTCAGGACAATGTGCTGGGAGCTGAAGGGGTTCGCTTTGGAGTCACTGTCTTTGCAGATGTTCCAAGGTAGTCAAGCATGAGCTTGGCACACCTTATCCGAGCTTATCCTCGACTTTTTCAGAGTCAATCTGAGCCATGTCAACAAGTTCTGCACACACATAACACATTTATATTTGCTATTTCATAATTTCTACAAACCTTTTTTTGTAGGATGCGTGTAGCTCTGACAGATTACAGTTCACTCGAAGAGATTCTCAGAGCCACCAGAGACCTCCCGTATGAGGGGGGATCCAGGAGGACGGGCCGTGCCCTCCAGTTCCTTGTTGATTCTGTGTTCAGCCCTGTCATCAGTCGGGATTTTGCCCCAAAGGTACGACACATCAACCAGAGATATATAACCGCATCCGCCAAAGCAGGACAAACCTGCCTCCGTCTGTGATTATGTTTCGTATTGTCTCAAACATTTGATGTACACACTGAAAACTCAAGAGCTTTCGTCTGATTAAATGTTTGACAATATGCTGAAACAGAAGCAGGCAAAAAATGATTGATTTGGGATTACAACCCTCTCCGCAAACACGCGCTTTCTATTCTGGCCCTGCGTAAAGAGAAATGACTAGTCAGGAGTGTGTATTTGTATTCACATGGCACTGTGGAATAAACAAACTAAACAAAGTGGTTTACCATTTCCACACAACTGTAAATCTGATTAAACTGTCTTGTTATGCGCTGGGAATAAAAGCTGATCATGTCAGCCATTGGCAACAGATTTATCTGTTTTCTTTAACTTCTACCCTGCATTTTTCTGTTTAACTTAAAGGTAGAGTATGTAAGATTTTCAATATTTTCAAAATAAATTAACTAAAAAAATAACTACAATCATAATTAGATAGTTTTTTTTTTTTAAACATGTAGGTTCCAGTCTGTCCATATTTGATGTGTTATTAACTTACAAGTTTAATTAATGACAAAGACCCTTCTTAAATGTTTGCCTACCAGTAAAAAAAGTGCTTTTTGTCATTTGTCATTAATCAAACTTGTAATTTAATAACATATCAAATATGGACAGACTGGAACCTACATGTTTAAAAAAAAACTATCTAATTATGATTGTAATTATTTTTTAGTTAATTTATTTTAAAAATATTGAAGATCCTACATACTCCACCTTTAAGGAAAAAAGACAAGTCATTTTCCAGCTCTGATCCTGCTCGGTTAGATGACAGTAGTTGCAAACATTAACCAATCTGTTAATCACCCACAGTGAACGGACATAAAAGCCCTGCTCTGTTTTTTCTGTGACCTAAATGTGATCCTGTTGTCAGCAACTGAACTAAACTTGTCACAGAAATGGATTATCTAATACGAAAACACACTTTCCTCGACAGAGTTTCACTTTTCCATCAGCACCTTTTCTATGACAGTCTGACGCTGCACTGTCATCTCAGTACAACGTACCTGGTTAGCATTCCGGTCATCTGACTGTGAGTGTGTGAATCATCTTGCAGCAGCACACTTGATGTGGAAAGGCAGAGAACAAAGGATTATACTGATATATTGAAGTGTACGGCCTGAGCACATGCAAATCAGCAGCAAAAATTCTCATGCTGATGCCAATTACTCCCCTTATCCATTGACTGAGGGCTGAACTTTGAATGAACTTAGTAAGTTTTCATTAAAGAATAAATGATTAATCTCTGCTTGAATTCTTATTTGTCTTTGAGTTTTATTTATTTAGTTTGATTAAAAGGTAAATCATTGTGCGGGTCAAAACCAAAACAAATGTTGGGAAGGTGAACAGAAGCTTAACTTCATGCACATTCAAGTCTGAGGCAGAAACAGAGCTACTATCACAAGAATGACTCCTTATTATGCATATTTTTATCCACATGAAGAGCCTCTTAATGCTACAGCAAACTGTTGTTATTGTCCAATGTAACACTGTCTTGACATGAAGTTAATCCATGAATAACACCTATATGTGTTGTTATTTCTACACATTAAATTCTCTGTGTTGTTGTTATGCAGATTGCAGTTTTGATCACAAATGGACGTTCAGACGATCCGGTTGATCTTGCAGCCACAACAGTTGCTGATAATGGAATTACACTCTTTGCAGTAGGTGAGTCTGGACGTTACAATTGTGAATTCCGTCAACATCCCCACTGCAGCAGCCTCTCAGATTTTTATCCGAGCTCTGCTGGCTTATCTGCAGTGTTTGTAGTCAGAAATTCATGTCCTGTAATTTTGGATTCATGGATTCAGTGTGGGTTTTTGTGTGCATGTGGAAAGTATAGGAATGCATTCAGGCAAAGCATGTATTTGCAAATATTTGTAAAAACAGATGATTAATGCAGCTCTTTTAGATGCCGTTACAAAACAGCTTCCTTCCTGCTACTGCTTACCCGCGAGTGTGCTTGCACATAACTTACCCTCTTTCTCCTAGAGACAATTAAAACCGCACAAGCCAACAACTTATTTCTCTCAGGCAGCGGTGGTGCAGTAATTACTGCTCATTAGACGATGGTGCGCTAATCGCAGCTATTTTTCATAAGGCGATTCAGTGTGCCCCATCTGCACCTCTGACACTGAGGCCCTCTCCACTCATTCATCACAACAGCAGAGAAGCTTCACCTGCTCCTTGTCCACGACTGTAAAACCAGTATGATGTGTAAATGCAAACATACATGTGTATTCCTGTATGCTCTGTAAAAGTAGTTAATAAACGCACACACACACATCTTACATCTTGTCCATCTGCAAAAACCAAACTGTTAACTATGAATGAACTCTTTTGCATCTCCTATATAAAACTTTAAGAAACAACAATGCTGGTCATAAATAGTTTTTTTCTGAAAAGCTTTTGCATGGGTTTATGCACATATTCCTGATCTCATACTGGATCACTTACAATGCAGCAGCTCCCCCTGGTGGTGCTCTCTATAATTTCACTGTAACTCTGGTCTTCGAGGGCCACCATCCTGCAGGTTTTAGTGTTTCCCCTCTGTAACACACCAGACCCAATAAATGGCTCATTACCAGGCAGGTGCAGAAGATGACAAGATGTTCTTAGAAAAACCTTTTCATTCGAATCAACCAAGGAAACACTAAAACCTGCAGGATAGTAGCCCTTGAGGACTGGAGTTGGTGACCCCTGATCTAAACAAAACCTGTTCACTTGTCCATAAGGGTCATAAATCAAGTGAAAACACAACTTTTGTATGCATCTGGTATGTATATCAATAGATGTAAAGAATACAGTTGCTTTGCTGTTTTCTCACATTTCTTTGTATTTTCTTCTTGTGTTTCCAGGTGTTAGGGGAGCTGATGAGTCGGAGCTGAGAGATATTGTCTCGGAGCCATCTGAGGAGCATCTGTTGTTATGCAATGACTTTTCTCTCCTGGAAACCGTCCTTCCTAAGCTGTCCCGCAGAGTGTGCTTCACTGCTTCTGAGCCACCCCGTCCTGTGAAAACCTCCCAGCCAAGTAAGTTATAATACCAGCTGGAATACTCTGTGCTCCCGATTTCTTCATCTGTGTTATCGCTCTCTCTCTTTGTGTGTATTTGCTCCCAATCACAGCTAAAGAGCTTGTAGTGGGTCCCAGAGACCTTCAAGTGAGTGAGTTAGCCCACAGCTCCCTCAGGCTTACATGGAGCCAGGCCACAGGGGATGTCACTGGGTACCGTCTCCTGGTCACCCCTCTCAACTCAAAGGGACACCTCCTTTCCTTGCAGCAGAGACAGGTAGGGGATTTTCAGCAAGGTGGTTGTTTCAGTGTGGAAGTTGGAGAGGTAAAACACATGGGTATCGCCACTGTTTTCTTGCTGGTTAATAATTTCATGGCTGAAATACTTTAATCCAGGTCCTGCAGGCTTTCCGAGTGTCCCTGCTGCAACACACCTGACTCAGACTCAGACAAGTGCTATACAAGTCTGCTAATTACATGTCGATTTGAATCAGGTGTGTTGCAGCAGGGACACTTGGAAAACCTGCAGGATGAAGACCAGGACTGAGGGTCCCTTATTTCATCTATTCTAATAACAACAAAAACACTTTTAAATAGACCAGCTATGGACTGAATATGAGTGCTGAGGAAATCAGCGGTCATCAATTGAATTTCTCCTCAAAACAAACCATATCTGTGCGCATTGACCGTATAAGTTATTATTACTGTCATCTCAGTGGAGCACCAACAACAGCAGGTCTCCAGAAATGTGCTGAAGTGAAATGCAGTGAGTCATTCACTCCAAACTCTGCTGCAACGTTGAACTGATGCTATCAACATGAGTCATGGATTGACAATATACATGCAGATCTATGTGTATCATTGCAGACATGTTTTCCAAAAGAGGGATATTTTAGTTTGTAGATACATTTTTAAATTACTGCATGTCACCAAAAGACATTTAAGTGTAAGGATAAGGAGAAGATGTATGGAAACTATAAAGAGACCTGCGGTTTACAGAGTTAGAATATGATCATTCATATTCATGCAGACTCTGCAGGTGTGTATCTCTGGTCATTGCACTGCCTCAGCCTATTTTTTCCCTTCTTCTCAGACTTTTTTCTCTTGATCTTACTCTGCCCATCCTTCTCTGTTGCTCAGTCTGTCTCACACAAACACATCCTAAGCTTTTTTTTCCCCCCCTGCTGGTTTCTGTGTGTAACAGATGGATCTGAAAGCAGATGTGAGCACAGTCATGGTGACACAACTGAGTCCTAAGACAGACTATTCCCTCACCCTCTATGCTATCTACCCAAGCCTCATAGGCGACTCTGCAACAGTCACAGTGAAGACAAGTGGGTGCCACACTTCAGTGCATGCTTACGCACCTATTTGAATATGCAGCTATAAAATATGCATGCATATCTGATTTTTGATGTCAATAAACAACTTTCTGTCTTTTAGCTCCTTTGCCCAAAGTGTCAAACTTCCGTGTCATTGAGGAAGGCCTGTTCTCTCTACGACTTGGCTGGACTCCTCCTCTGGGGAAGCTGAACGGATTCAAGATCTTCATCCCAAGATGTATGCTGACATTCATCACTAACCTTGTTTATCATATTGCACGCCTGCATGAAAACGACCTTGGTTCTGCAGGAAGCAGTGCCTCAATATAATAGACACAATGAGCTAATATTTTTTATATCTTTTGATGCAGATAATTTTGTAGTGCAGCAAAAAGTTTGGTCTTTTTGCAACACTGATGCATCTGGATTTATGACTGTTTTGCAGCTAGCAGACCAGGATTAATTTATGAGCAGCTGCTTCCTGGAGACACCTCATCCCATGTGATTGACAGCCTGGGGGAAGATAAGAAGTACACCATCAGTATCTATGCTGTTTATCCCCAAGGACCAAGTGAACCGGTTTCATTAGTGGGCAAGACATGTATGTTCATTATTTCAGTTCATATAAATGGTAAAGAAATAATTCAAGTATCATTTTATGTGTGGTATGTCACACTTTTGGTTAGAAAATGTCAATATGATTATGGCAAAAATACGTCACAAGAAAGTTGTGTAGTACCACAGTATTTCCACAGTAGGGAGGTATTGTTCCAAAATAAAATCACCCCACAAATATCAATCGAAACCTCTCTGAGTTTATTTAACTTAAATTAAATAGTTTCTTAAATTTTATGCATCATTTTTGCAAACCAAATTAAACCCATGTTCATTTTTGCACGTATTTTGTGTAAAAGTAATGAATTGAAAATTAAACATTGACATTATGTTTGTGGATTTGTTTGACATGTGATGTCTTTAATAGTAAAGTTAGTTCCAGTTCAGCAGTTCCTCGTTCAGAACGCCACGACAGACACTGTCCAAGCAAGGTGGGCGTCAGTCAGGGGTGCCACAGGATACCGTTTGACATGGGCGTCCCAAGGTACCGTGGTCAACTAATAATACTGATAACAGAGTTATAAAGTATCATGTTACCCCTGGAGTTTATCTGGAATAAAAAGAGACGATTTTCTGCTCATGTGCATCTCTATTTGCTGCAGATGGCCATATTGAAAACATAAACCTTGGAGACACATTTAATTTCTACATGATCCAGGGCCTCCACCCTGGCTCTGAGTACACTGTCACCATCAACCCCATCTTTGGAGACATCGAGGGGCCTGTCACCACTACCAAAATCAAGACATGTAAGTAACACACAGAAGAGCAATAATAAAGGCATCCGCAGCTGCAGCATTGAAGAATCAGGCCACCTAATTTGACTGTCACACCATTTAATATCTGTTATCTTCTGTTTTTACAAATGAGAATGTGATCAGGGACGCTTAAAAACCCCAAATGTTTGTTTGTTTATTTATTTATTGCATTTCAGATGTAGTTGTAGTTACAAGCTGTCACATTATTCTGCACCACAGCAGAAGAAGAACCGCATACCTGTGTTTTTTGTGACAGGAACATCAGGCTGAGACTCGCTGTAAATTGTTAATGTTACCAAACAACCATATCTATACAAGCAAAAATAAAAAAAAAAAAAAACAGAGATGATGTTCTTTTAATTAGGTGCTGACATCTAAAACAAAGTAAATGCATAACAACCCTTTGTGTTTATCTCTTGTCAGTGGAAAGTAGTGCTGTTCAAACGCTGAAGGTATCTGCTGTGAGCACCAGTACAGCCGTTGTTTCGTGGAACAGTGTCCCAGGGGCCACAGGATACAGGCTGGCATGGGGGCCAACCCCAGGTGGTTTACTTTTACATTTGCATGCCTTTAAGCTTTCCCAAATACTACATGATGTTGTCCCTACTGCATGGTGATAAGATTCAGTACTTCTACAATCATAAAATATTTATAACACATCCATAAGCTCCACCACATAGCTACATAATGTCATTGGTGTAGTGGGAATAGCATGAGGTGGATAATTCTAGTGCTTCCTGTGAGAGTCTGGTGAGATCTTTTGAAAAGGCAATGCTTCTAAAACATACGCTTCAAGCAAGGCAACCTGCCTGCAGCTGGTGGTGAAATACTAACATTTTTAAAAGCGGAGGAGGATGTTATTTGCTTAGGAGCAGCCTCTGATGCTAACTGAATGAGTAGAAAGTCTCAGGGGACAAAGCTGATTCAGATGATCTGATGCTTTCAGAGTTTGTTGGTCAGGATCGTCCGAGGCAGCTGGCTCTAAACAGCAGCACCACAGAGTACCAGCTGAAGAACGTAGTCCATGATACAGAGTATGTCCTGACTCTGTATGTGCTGTTTGGATCTGCTGTCGGGCCTGGTATCTCTGCCACCTTCAGGACTTGTGAGTACTGTGGTTTGACCTCTCTATTGCCCCATCTTTCCTTGTCAATTGTCACACTAAAATATAGGAGTGAATATATTAGATTTAAGATGGAATAATATGTGTTTTTCAATCCCACCAGTGTTTTTTGTTTTCATATGTGTACCAAAAGAGATCTGCAATGTCCACATCAAACACAGATTTTCTTTTCTCACAGTAGACGCTTACTGATCTGCCTTAAACTCCTCAGTTGCCGTCCAGACTTTGCCTCCTTTTCTTACCAGTATCATTCATTCATTCATTCATTTTCCAAACCGCTTAATCCAATTCAGGGTTGCGGGAAAGCTGGAGCCTATCCCAGCTGGCTTTTGGGCGAAGGCAGGGTACATCCTGGACAGCTCGCCAGTCCATCGCAGGGCCCTTATCAGTATCACTATGTGACATAGATGCATTATGCCTGTCATGTGATTCTTGCCTGCTATAAACTTCGTTCAGTAGTTTTTGTTTACTAAAAAACTTTCACCAACTGGGTTAAAATGCATCTAAGCCGCAACTTTGTTGATAGGTGGTCAATTTCTGTAAATACTAAGAGTTTCAGTTTGTTCCTTATCATCTCCTTCAGCATAGAAAACACTGAACTGTCATCATCATCCCATCAGCTGAGACATTTAAACTGATGCTCATTATTTTAATACAGTTGTACTTATTGAGATTCAAGTACATAAAATAGAGGACAGTGGGTATGAACTGAGTTTAACAATAATTAGTTTTTGTTTCAGTTCTTTTCTTTCCATCTTTTGAATCACCATCATTGATAAACACATGCTATTTTATTTCTTATCGTATTAAACCAATGTGATACATTTACTGTAGTTTTTGTGACACAACATGATATGAAAATATCTTACAGTGCTTTGTATGGAATATAGTTTGGAAAGCTGTAGATTAAGTCCTGCAGATACAAATCACCCTCACTCAAGTGAGACTGCACTAGCCAAAGAAAAAGCATGTCTTGGAAAAGAAGATAGGAGGTGATTTTCCTGATTTTTAACTGTTTAGTTCATTTAGCAGACATGCACATGACTGACACAATACACAGATTTGGCTTTATTACTATTACTGCACCATCAGTCTGCAGGTTGCACAAATGTCTTAAATTTAGAAGAAATGTTCCAACATACATGTTATAGAACAACAGCCAAACCTGCCAATTAATGAATTAAAACATACAAAACTAAACGTGCAATTAATGGGAATTTGTGCTTTATGCAGAGAAAGGTTTTTATGTTACATCAAGGCTTTATTTTGTTGACTGTTATGTTAGCACATTTTATTTGTCATCACATATTTTCACAATTATAAAGCAAACTGGTAATTAAAACCTTCTTAGTTGTTTTTTTAGAGCATTGTAGATTGTGTTTGTTCACATGAGCACTTCTAGCAGAAACAGTTTTAGCCTCTAAACCCTCACCCCCCTTTTGTTTTTCTATTTTTTTTAGCTCCTTTGGGTTATGTGTCCAACTTTAAAGTGACAGCATACACCAGTACTTCTATAGATGTGGAGTGGAGTCCCATCGTTGGAGCCACAGAGTACAAGCTATCCTGGATCACAGGTACTTTATTTATCTATAATCTTCTTTCCCACAGCCCTCACACCTCCTTATGACCAACCAGTGGAACATTTGTTACGTGTGTTTGTGTACATGCATACAGATGATAGCAGACCACAATCCCACTACTTGGACCGCATGGTTCTGTCCCACCGGATCAGTGACCTGAACCCACAGTCTCTTTACACAATCACCATCCGGGCAGTGTACGGCAACTCTGAAGGACCAGAAATCTCCTTGTCTCAGCTCACAGGTACAGAAGTGAAGTCTTAGCTGATGCTGAATCATCATGATTCATTGTTCATAAAAATAGCTCCGTGAAGTTGTGCACCCATGCAGAGAAGTTCTTCATGTTGTGCCTCGGCAACCTCACAACCGTTGCTTTTACTGACACATTGTGTATTTTAGCCTCCTTATTTTATCCACAGCTTCCATCACTGTCTCTTGTGGTGTATATCACTAAGTCCAAATCAGCGGGGTTCCTATCATTTTATCACTTTTACTTTCAAAGTGTGTGTGTGTGTGTGTGTGTGTGTACCTGTGTGGGTGTGTGTGTGTTACAGAGAACTGGAAGTGTAAAATAATAGGGTGTGTGAATAAAGGTGCAGTTTCTGATTCAGTTCAGAGGTTTTAATGAGATCTTCTTTAATAGACTATTTCTATGCCTAATGATGTAAAGTAGGACTGAGTTTCGATTTCGATGGGAACTACACCACGTGATGTTATTTCTCAGCTGCAGTCTCCGACTCGGAGCCAATCCAG
Source organism: Telmatherina bonti (assembly GCF_933228915.1). NCBI lineage: Eukaryota > Metazoa > Chordata > Actinopteri > Atheriniformes > Telmatherinidae > Telmatherina > Telmatherina bonti. The sequence goes on along the minus strand of NC_136632.1, from coordinate 9,700,973 downwards.
GCTGTGAGGCAGGTGAAAGTTGTGGACATTGGAGTAAATTCCTTCACCTTGTCTTGGAAGAAAACATCAGGGGTTTCTGGGTACAAAATCGCCTGGATTCCCTTCCTTGGTAAGGGAATGTGTAAAGACTCAAACCATATCTGAGAACAACAGTATTGTTTAACCCGTACATAACCTCTGCGTGTGGGTTTGATTGTTTCCTGGTCTAGGGGGAAGTGAGAATTCCCGAGTGGTATCTGCTGCTTCCACTACTTTTACAATAAATGACCTGCGAGAGAGCTCGGCTTATAAGATCCAGGTGACCCCTGTAGTTGGAAAAAGGGAGGGAAGCCCAGTCCTGCTCACTGCACGCACTTGTAAGTACTGCCTGCTTATGACAGAATAAAATGAGACACATTCCCAATAAGACCTGTCCAGAATGTATCCTACCCAATGGGTGCTGGGTTAGTCTCCAGTTTCTGAAGTGTTATGGAAAATAAAAAAATGAATGAGTATTCTCAAGAAAAAATTTCAGGAGGATATTTAGCTAATTAATGTAAGCAAATTTTAATAAAACAACATAATATAGGAACAATAACATATATGAGAGACCACCACCAACAATCAACATTTAACAAAAGTTTATTAAAGAAACTATGGCAACCAAAGGAGGAGGGAGCCCCAGCCAAAATATGCAAAAGAATGGAGTAGTCACAAACCAGCCACGCAATGGGCCGTACCCTAAACAAAAGAGGACCAAACCAAAGACCAAAAACTGAAAACTGGACTACCTGAGACTCCCAACTAAAAACAACCAAAAGGAACTGGTGGAGAGGTTGGCAGTGACCTCTGACTGAGCACTGCGCACCTCCACTATATGTCCATCCCAGCACGCCACTCCAGCCAATCACTGTAGAGGAAATAAAAGACATAATGACACACAGCTGGGAACGGTAAGGTGAAACAGCTGACCATGCCACACTCAACAGTCTAACTGTGAATAGACATATAATTTTTCATCCATCAGCAAGGTTTGTGACTAACTAATGTATCAGTCAGATACTTATATACACTCGCCAGCCACTTTCATTAGATTCACCTTTCTGGTTCCAGATTGGACCCATTTTTCCTCAAAGCTGCCTTAGTTCTTTGTGACATCGATTCAACAAGGAGTTTGAAATATTCCTCTGAGATTTTGCTCCATATTTACATGAAGCATCACACAGTTGCTGCACATCCCAATGCTGCTCTGTTGGACTGAAATCTGGTGACTGGGGAGACTGGGGAGGCCGTTGGAGTACAGAGAATTTGTTGTCATGTTGAAGAAACCAGTTTGAGATGATCTATGATTAGATTTAAGCTTTGTGACTTGGTGTCTTGTCTTGCTGGAAGTAGCCATCAGAAGATGGTTCAATTCAATTCAACTTTATTTGTATAGCACCACTTTACAACAATGTTGTCACAGGGCACTTTACATACACGAATCAACATACACATCATTTCAAGCCAATTCATACATATCCAATAATAGAAACCAACTGATTGCATCGAGTCATGATTTGATCCAATCCCCCATCCTGAGCTGCACAAAGCGACAGTGGGAAGGAAAAAACTCCCCTTTAACAGGAAGAAAACCTCTGGCAGAACCCAGCTCAGGGAGGGCAGCCATCTGCCTCGACTGGTTGGGGTGGAGAGAACAGGAAAAACACTTAATCAGTGTGGTCATAAAGCAATGTACATGGTCAGCAACGAAACACAGGCAGGCCATTACACCACCAGTCTTCTAAACCATGACAGGATGGATCCTTGTTTCCATCTTGTTTTACCAAATTCTGACTGATGTGGAGCTTAAATGGAGACTCATCATACCAAGCAACTTTGTTTTTATCTTTTCTTGTCTGCTTTAGGTGATTTTGAGGGTGAATTGTTTCCTTTTCTCAGCTGACAGAAGTGGCACCTGCTGTGGTCTTCTGCTACTGTAGCCCTGAATAGAGCTCTATTCAGAGCTGACATTCAGACCTTCTGCATACTTTGGATATAACTAGTGGTTATTTGAGTTATTGTTACATTTCTATCATCTCCAACCAGTTTGATCATTGTCATATGATCGCTAACATCAGTAAAACATTTTGATCCAGACACCTGCTGCTCACTAGATTTTTACTCTCTCTGATATTCTCTGTAAAACTTAGAGATGTTTTCATTTGGCATGGTTTTCAGTACAAGGCTCTTAAATCCTCTATCCATGTCATTCTGATGCTCAGTTTAACTTCAGCAAGTTGTATTGACCATGTCAGAATGCCTAATTGCACTGAGCTGCTGCCATATGATTAGCTTGTTTGCTATTTTTGTCAACAGATGATTGAATTGGTGCACCTAATGAGCATCACATAACAGCATCTTCATCCATGCTGTTATGTGATGTTGGCAAGTCCCAGGCAAGCTGTAAGCTTCATAAGAGTCTGTTGTTACTCTTAGTTGGTATTAAGATGCACCAAGTTGGACCTCTGCATTCACAGTCTGTTTGCTGAAATAAGTAATTAAGCCTCATTTTGTTATATTGCTTATTTTCTTAAGGTTTAGTGCATCCATTAACATGGCCCATGGCCTGTTTTGTTGGTGTGTTTCCTCATGTGTTTTTCAGTGGATCTTCCAAAAGTGGAGGGATTTGCTGCTCTGAACACAACAGAGAGCAGCACTGTTCTGAACTGGACACGCGTGGCTGGTGTCTCTGGATATCGTCTCTCCTGGAGACACATCTCGGGTAGGTGGAGCACAGCAGGTCTTTAAATTAGCATCGTATTAGCATTCATGCAAATGTTGGTTAGTCCCACGAGTTAAATCACTATATGGAGTAAATGATATGACGAAACATAATAAGCTGTGCAATGTTCTGGTTTTACTGAAAGCAGTCATGGATGGGAAATTATATATTTATTTGAACTAATTAAATGTATTTCACATTCTACATAGTCAGCATAAGCAGGGCTGTATTGTTAAGGGAACCAGTTGTAGTATCCAGCATCTTTATTAATATAATCACTAAATGTCAGAAACTTTATCATTTCTACTTTTTATGAGATATGTATCTAAGATGTTGCTGCCTTTCTTTTCTTTTTTATATTTTGTTTTCAGTGTTGGAGACAAAAACAGAGACCCTGGGTCCTGGCTTCTCTTCTTTTAAGATTGGTGATCTCCTGTATGGCAGAACCTACATTTTCACCATCAGGCCTTTGTATGGAGAAGTAGAGGGGCCAATAAGCACCATATATCAGAGGATATGTAAGATTTGCTCATCTGTGATCTCTATCTGGAGTTCCACAATGCACTGAATAATCACACACAGTATATTTACACCTGAGCTCATCCGTTCTACTTCATGTTTATATAAATCATTAATCTGTGTGACATTATTGTTTTGTTGTACTCTTGTTTTTACAAAATGTAGCTTATCTGCCACCTAAAAGAATCTGACACTTAGTCGCTCATATCTAAATTAACACATAAGAATATGTCGACATATTCAACTAGAGTTGAAAATGAGAACACACTAATATTTGTATACATTTTATATATATATATGTATATATATATATATATATATATATATATATATATATATATATATATACATACATATATATATATACATATATATATATATATATATATATATATATATATATATATATATATATATACATATATATATATATATATATATATATATATATATATATGTATACATATATATATATATATATATATATATATATATATATATATATATATATATATATATATATATATATATATATATATATATATATATATATATATATCCATCCATCCATCTTCTGCCGCTTATCCGGGGTCGGGTTGCGGGAGCAGCAGCCTAAGCAGGGAAGCCCAGACTTCCCTCTCCCCAGCCACATTTGCCAACTCTGCGGGGGGGATCCCGAGGCGTTCCCAGGCCAGCCGAGAGATGTAATCCCTCCAGCATGTCCTGGGTCTTCCCCGGGGTCTCCTCCCCGAGGGACGTGCCTGGAACACCTCACCAGGGAGGCGTCCAGGAGGCATCCTGACCAGATGCCCGAGCCACCTCAACTGGTTCCTCTCGATGCGAAGGAGCAGCGGCTCTACTCTGAGCCCCTCCCGGATGACTGAGCTCCTCACCCTATCTCTAAGGGAGAGCCCGGCCACCCTGCGGAGGAAACTCATTTCAGCCGCCTGTATACGAGATCTCGTTCTTTCGGTCACGACCCACAGCTCATGACCATATATATATATATATATATATATATATATATATATATATATATATATATATATATATATATATATATACCACACACTGGCAAAACAGTGTGATGTGCATCTCTACTGTATAATCCTTTTCTCAATTTTTCTATATTATATTAGTCATGACATTGCCAGAGTACCAATTACTTATTATTTTTCTCTGTTATAAAAAAAGTTGTATGGTGCGGATGTTTCATGTTTTATGTGACTGATAACCTTTCAGAACATTATATTTATTTATTGGAATAAACACTGAATTGGAATAAGTTTTGATAGAACCATTTGGAAAGGCTTCACACACAAGCTAAATTATTTAAATATGAAAAACTGGTGCAACCTATAAAAGCGCAATGCAACCCAAAAAGTCAGAGAAACAAAGTATTTTTGGTTTCATGTGTCATTTGGTGGGGATTTAGTACTCTCATTTGTAGATGCTTTAGTGAGTCTGCTTTTCTCCAGAAATATTTTATTTATTGGTTTGCTTTTTTATTTATTTAATTGTTTATTTATTTGTCATCATTTATGTTATGGCTCTGTGCATCACAGTGGGACAGGATGACCCGAAAAAAGCAAGTGAACTTGCGCCAACCACAGGAGCTCCAACCCCCCTTCCTGTAACAACAGCATCCATTGTAAATACTGTCGTCACTCAAGCGGCCACCCGGGCTGCTGGACGCCCGACTGCTGCACCAACAGCTAAAGTTTTAACAACCAAAAAGCCTCCAGTTCAGCCAAGAGTTACTGCAGCCAGAGCAGCTGCAGTCACCTCCCTGCAGCAAACTACAGCAACCACAAAGGCAACTCCCTCATCACATCCAGGTATTTTACACATGCTGGCCACTGAGTTATGCATGTCTTTATGTTGCCTTGGTCATAAAATGATTTATAGAATATCTATAGTCTGTGTTTCATGTCGTTCTTTTTTGTTTTGTCAGTGTGTGGGAGGACTAAAGCTGATATAGTATTCTTAGTGGATGAGTCCTCAAGCATTGGCGTCAACAACTTCATGAAGATGAAAGACTTCATTTTCAGAATGGTCACTTACTTCCCTGTGATTGGTACAAAAGGCACACAGGTAAGTTGCTCAGTGAAAAATTTCTGGGGTTTTTTCTTGGTTTGATGTTTCCCTAAAATGTTCTCTTGTAGGTGCTGCAGGTCAGCTGAGCTGCAAGTTTGTTTGCACAGTTTGATGCCGGTCTCAGTTGTAATATTATTATAAATCACCATGTCTGCATGCAGAGAGTCTCCTGCCCAAGCTGGGATCATTAGCTGTGACACAATGTGGTCTTGTCTACCAAATGGTTAGAATCATAGTTAATCACTGGCAGGAAGTAATTAACAAGGCAAAGCACCATTTGGCTTGTGGTTAACGAGAGATGGCAGCAGTAGAGGTGGACAACACAATTGAAAAGAAAGCTGAAGTAAACTTCTGTTCATCCCATTTAAACTAGACGAGAAAGTAAAGGTGTTAATGCCTTGATGCTTTGTCCTCAGATCGCCGTGGTTCATTACAGCGATGAGCCTCGTGTCGAGATCCGTCTAAGTGACTATAAAGACAGGAACTCTTTGCTCAGGGCGATCAGAGGGCTACGTTATGGAGGAGGCAACACCAAAACAGGTGAGTTTCTGTTTGTCAGATGGCAGGTAATTCCTATAAAACCGCGTAGATCTTGCTGATGACGTCACAGCCTTTAACAGCTGTCTTCCAGACACAAAGAAAACACAATATATCCTGTTTTTCAGCTGTGTAGAGCCATCATCTTTGTGTGTGTGTGTGTGTGTGTGTCCAGGCAAAGGCATCAGCTACGTTCTGCAGGAACTGTTTCAGGAGTCTCTGGGGATGAGGCAGGATGTGGCCCATGTTCTGGTTCTGATTACAGATGGTAGGGCCCAGGATGACGTGATTCCACCCTCCAGAATTGCGCGTGCTTTGGGTCAGTACAAATGTGAATCATTCATGCAGAAGCCTGTAAATTGTTCGTAAGAGTAAAAGTTTTAAACCAGACCAAGTCGTATTCTGTTTCAGTATTATGTCCTGAGCAGGATGAGCACGTTTATCGCTTTCCTTTTCTTTTCTGATCATTGTTCTACCTCCATCTGTTTAAAATGGAGGTGAAATGATATTGTGTGACATATTAAAATCATCATTAAATTGCCGCCCTTTTGAAATGAGGCCAGATTTTACTTGCTAAGCTAGAAACTCACAGTACATTTTGTTTCCATTTCCAACCCGGTGCACTGCAGGGGTCAGCGTCCTGGTAGTCGGAGTTTCCAATGCAGACATTGAGGAGCTGAATAAAATTGTAGCTCCCACAAGCTACAAAAATATCTTCTACTCTCCGACCTTTGACGACTTCCCATCCATCGAGAGAGAATTTATCAAGAGCATCTGCGGTGAGGAACTTCTGTCCGAGTTTAAACTACATGATGAGGTGAGGAAAAATCAAAGCAGAAGTGTCTCATTGTAGAGAAATCTTTGCAGTTCTTTCACATTCATGAAGAAGTCAGCGAATGCTTTCACTGGTAGGGTCATTCCTCTGCACAGAAGTATCATTTGAACAGAAATTGTCCCTGTACAATGAACTTCTAAAAAGATGCATGCAGCCACTTTTCAAATCCACACACAATAGCCTTGCAGGAAAGCACACGTCATTGTTCTTGACTTCATTTTGACGTCAGAGCAGCGGTTAGAGGATGTGCCTGCACAATGAAATCTCCATAACTTCAATTGAAGAGAGCCTTCTCAGCCGATTCGGTCTGCATGAAGACAGTTTGCCAACTTAATGTGTTTTTTTTACCTTTTTCACGTGCAGTCTGCTCAGTTAGACACTCCAACCGAAGACCCAGAGGAGTTGCTTAAGCCTCAGGGTCCGTGTCCCTCCCAATGTGGAAAGGTTTGTACTGAATCACAGCCTCCCACCACTAAAGGGCAGGTCATCAATTGTTTGATAGTCTATATATCATCAGGTTTAATCATATAAACTATGTTTTCACAGGGCCAGAAAGGAGAAAAAGTGAGTTCACTGACAAACACTAACTGATTCTCTTATTATTGTAAAGTATTATTTATTTTCAATAATCTGTCTTTCAGGGAGATGCTTTTGGTCTTGGAGGTCTGGTATGTGTGTCTCTTCACTTTTCTTTCTGCTCTGCCTTTAATTTATTTTATTCCCAACTGTTTTTAAGAAGCCACATCGTTGCTTATTATTGTAGAGATTCAGGCAAAGCCCTGGACAGTACGATCCTTTCACATCTTCCAAAGGGGAGAAAGGAGACAGGGTAAGAATCAGCACACACACACATGTATATACACACATAAATACTCTTCATCATTAATAATAACTATGATATCTGCTCATCATAAACAGTTTGTCCATCTGCTGTCATTTTGGTTGCATTTCATACGTCTCACTCTGCCCTGACACTGAACTGAATATGCAACATGCATGAAATACACTGAGGTACAGTTGTCATAGTAACAAGGGTGCATGAAAAAAGGAAAACATGCATATAAATGTTTGGGAATCTTAATTCTCATACAGATACAAACATGGTGTAAAAATGAGAAATCTTCATGATGCAGCTGCAATGTAAATATAACAAACTGCTTTCATTATAAAAAAAAAAAAGAGTATTACTAAATATGTGACAAAGTGTTTGACTCAGGTAAGTAAGATGAATAAGTTACGTAAAACTTATTAAAAATTATAGATGAATCGTAGTTTGATGTCAGAGTTTGACAGATAACTGAATGTGAATTTCCTGCGTGAGTGTGTTTTTAGATTTCATTTTTGGACAGATGTAATGTGATTACTTGACAGGGACCTTCTGGAACAGATGGTGTCCCTGGGTTGCCAGGACGACCAGGAAGAACGGGACCCCCAGGTTCTCCTGGCCAGCGGGTAACTAAATTTAGAAAGAGCGAAACCTCTCAGTGACTGTAACTGATTTGTAAAATAATATTCCATGTTTGTTTTTCTCAGGGACCTGCAGGCGTCCCAGGAGACACGGTGAGATCAAATACCAGGCGGATGATAGAAAAGCTTTATATGGATGAATATGTTGGTACAGTTTGGTGATCAGACCTTTCCTTGAATTTGACCAAGGAAGTTTATTTTATCTGTCAAAATTCAAATGAAGACATTAAGTTTCATGTGTTATATGATTAATATGAAATAATCAGGAAAGAATCCAGCATGATTATCCCTCCCCTTCAATAATACCAATTGGTATTGTGTTATACATCATTAGGAAGCCTGATTAGCCACCTTTACAGCCTGGTGTAACTTGTAGGGATTGTACTTCTGTGGAAAGAGCAACACAGTTTAAATGTGTGGGTATTGCACCCACTAATGTGCCAGAATTGCCTATAATATTCTCCTATTGGTCTTCACTCTGGTCTTGAGCTTTCAGGTGTGTACCAGTCACACATTAACAGACCTAACATGGATGAGCCGGAGTTGATCCCATACCTGCACGATCTGGGATCCAACTCCATCCTCCAACCATGACAACACTCTAAACAGAGCCAGGATCATCACAGAACTCCTCTGAAAACTGGTTGGATCAACGTGGATGTGGTGTTTGTGCTAAACTGAGCAACGCAACCACGCTGGTTGATCTTCAACAACTCCTGGTTGAGGAATGGGATGCCATCCCACAGCAAAATGTTAGCAGGCTGGTTACCAGTATGAGGAGGAGGTCCAAAGCTGTTGTGGCTGAGTGTGGATATTCCACATGCCACTGAGGTCTCTGACAGTGTAAAATAGAGTACAAACAATCAAAATGGGATATTTTTACTTATTTATTGTGGGATAGCGCAATTATCAAATCAATCAATAAACTGAAAGCCAGAGTGAACACCAACCAGTGTGGCAGATGGGACTGAATAGAAAACTGAGGGACATCGTTATGGTTACGCAGGGTGATGCTGTTAATAAAAAACAGGCTTTAGAAAGGCTTTATAAAAACATACTATTTGGTCCTTTTCATCGATATTTTCATGTCATGTGTGTCAAAATAATGAACTGGTTCATATAGTTTTATATCTATGAGATTTCTTCCACAGGGACCTCCAGGACAAACTGGTCCAAAGGGACAGAGGGGTGAAAGAGTAAGTCTCATCTATTAGAGATGACTCAGAAATCAGCTCCTGACACAGCTGTCTACCACATTTGTGTACTTTTCAGATTTACTCTCATAGCAATAAATGCCCATGTTTTCCTTTTGTTTTCATCAGGGGGAGCCTGGATATGTTATAGCTGGCACTGATGCAAATTTCGTACCTGGACGAAAAGGAGAACCTGGATCGTCTGTGAGTCATCTCGGTCTTTCAAAAGTAGAGTTTTTGGGAAGCTCAGGTATCATTCACTTATGTTGTTAATATTACAGGGCCCCCAGGGACCACCTGGTGTGCCAGGAGTCAATGGAGCTCCAGGGTTGCCCGGCCAAGCAGGACCACCAGGTCCGCCAGGAATTCCTATGAAGGTTAAATTATGATGTTTCCTCAAAACCCCATTGTTTATCTATGCTTCCTACTTTCATCTCATAATTCAGTGTGTTTAAATATAACAACAAAAGACAGTACAACATTACTCAGTCTGACGGAGCTGCTTCTGCTCCGTGTGCTTTGTAGGGAGATCCTGGAGAGCCGGGAGCCAAAGTAAGTCTGCACGCCGTCTACTTTAGAGCTGAAATGTTTGTATTTTTAACATAAATCTTGCACATCATCCTATTTTTAATACTACAGAATCAGTTATTTGGTTATAAAATATGTATTGTTTCCTATTTTATGTGATCATCTTTCCATGAATGTTTTACAGGGTTTACGAGGGAAGCAGGGCATGAAAGGAGACAAAGGAGAGTCGGGAAAAGATGTGAGCACACAATGGTTCAATTTGTAACACTAGAGCTCAGACTTTTCCTTTCAAAATAAGATAATTGCTGTTTTTAAAAGGCTTTTGTATATTTTTGTGCTTCTTTTCTCACTCGTATTCACAATCCTTTCCACACACACATAAATGCAAATATTGTAGGGTATTGCCGGGCTGCCTGGTCCCATTGGCGTTGATGGGATACCAGGATTACCAGGCCAAAAAGGAGAGAAGGTAAAACCATTAGTGACTGTTTTTCAGCTTTTTTTTTTTTTAACATTACCTGCCAGGCATTAATGTAAAACTGAACGTGTGGCCTTTGCCTTTTACATTTTTGCAGGGTGAAGAAGGAATTGGTATACAAGGCATCCAAGGTCCTCGTGGAGAGCCGGGTGAAAAGGTATGATGGTTGAACAACATAAAGCCCAGTACATTTACAAACTTGTGAGAGAAGCAGGATCTGAGATGTTGTCTGTTTTAGAGCAATAAGAACAGAATAAATATAGACACACACACACACACACATAAACTGCCGCTGTTTGATCTTTTCTTTTGCAGGGAAGTATTGGCTTTATGGGACCAGTTGGCCCAAAGGTACCAAAAACTTAATGAAACATGCTGAATGTGACCTGTTTTGATGTTGCAATAAAAAGAAAAAAGAATTGTAGAGTTATATTTGAATTCAATTTTCTTTAAAGGGTGAGCGTGGAGAGCTCGGCATCCAGGGAATTGTTGGACCCCGGGTGTGTACTTCATTGTTGCCTCCAATTAAGCGTTAGCAATGACTTTCTGCATGTTTTACCCTGCAGTGCTTAAAAGCTAATGCTGTTTCTTTATAATGATAACTGAGGCTGCACAAGCATCAGTGATGAAAGGATTCATAGCAAGTGATTCATTTTCACTTGCAGGGGAAAAAGGGATTAAAAGGGGAGCAAGGAGACAAGGTGAGTTCATCCCTCACCTTAAATAACTCTTCCCTCTTTAGCCTGAGGATAAATTATTTGCTTTTTAGTTACTTTGACAAATTAAAAAAAAATCCTTTTAATTCAACCAAACAATATTAATATAAACTGCATGAATGAGCATGTATGAGTGTGGCACTGTCTGTGGTTAATTAACAAATATGTTTTTGTTTTTCTTCATAGGGAGAGCGGGGAGAGATGGGACCACTTGGACCACAAGGTTCTCAAGTGAGTGGGAAGCCGATAAAATGTGTTTTGACTCAGTGATATATGTGTATGCATTTCAGCAACTTCTGCTCAGACAAAATAATGAAATGAAAATACTTTAATAATCCCCAAATGGAAATTCAGTATATAAACAAATAAATAAATAAATAAAAATTAAATACATAAAATTAAATTAAATAAATAATAAAATCACACTATAATAATAATAATAATAAAAATGAATAAATATAACAATAATATTATTATTATTATGATAATATAATATAATATAATATATTATTATTATTATTATTATTGTTGTTGTTGTTGTTGTTGTTGTTGTTATTATTATATAAATATAATAATAATAAATATATTAATAGAAATAAATAAAATAAAATAAATAAATAACTAGAATATGCAGTTATACACCAATAAGCCATAAAATTATGACCACCTGCCTGACCTTTTTCCTGCAGCCAAAGGACCTCTGACATTGATGAATAATCTTTAAGGGGGTCTGGTGGTGTTTCATACTGGGAAGTTTGCTAATTGATGCTTTGGTTTGGGTTTTGTTGAACTGGGCTTGCTTCCTTTAGATCAGGAGTGTGGAACTCCAGTCCTCGAGGGCCAGTATCCAGCAGGTTTTTGTTGTTTCCCTCTACCAACTCACCTGCCTCCAATCACATAGATCCAGCTGCTTCTTATCAACTGTGTGTTCATTTCAGTCAGGTGTGTTGTCTGCAGGATACCAGCCCTCGAGGACTGGAGTTTGACACATGTGCTCTAGATCAGGGAGTCCAGCTCCAGTACGAGAGGGCCTCTGTCCTGCAGGCTTTCCATGCATCCCTGCTCCAACACACCTGACTTAAATTAATCAGTCATTGTGCGGAATTTCATAAACTGCTGGATTCATTAATTGTAAGCCAGGTGTGTTGGAACAGGGATACATCAAAAACCTGCAGAACAGCAGCCTTTGAGGACCGACACCTGCTGTAAATGGAATCAGACCTCATCAGATTCATGTATAAGTGGTGAGAGATCAGGAGAACACTCCAGATGATTTGTGGATGAAATCTGAACTCTTCTGAAGTAGTTTTGTGATGTTCACCACTGTCCTGGTCCAGGATGCAGGTGGTCATGCGTCAACATTGTGTTGTGACAGAATGAGCAGTGTTACTCTGCTTGTGTATTGATCATTTGTGAAGATGATTCTTCATTACATCATTAAATGAACATCACAGCTGCTTCTACTGACTAAACATAGCCTAAAAAAACTACAACTTTCTACTTTCATGTCTTTTTGGGGCATAATTAGCATTTGACAAATGAACACATGAGAAAGGAGGTTTATTTTGAGCGCCTAACCTTGGGTTCTATCACAGATAACACAAGACTGTAAGCCAATCAATCCTCAGTAGGTATCTTTGATGATTGTAAATTTAAGCTTGCCAAGTACTTCTGAAAAAATACAGTCTTAACGAGAATCTTTTTTCTTTCCTTTTTAACAAAGTTTGTATTTCTGGCCGACAGCCTTGGAGTGAGTCATGATGGAAATGGCACAGATATAAAAACAACTTTTTTTTCTCTCTCTCGCTTTTTTAAACATGCTTACCTTGAATTTTCAAGGGACTGACAGGGCCAATGGGGCTGAAAGGAGATGAAGGTCCTAGAGGAGCCCCTGGAGATCCTGCCAAGGGAGTAAGCGGATTGTTTAAGCATGTAAAAATCCACAAATAGAAGCAGCTGTTACTCAGCCCTCTTTCTTATTTTTCCCATTACAACAGATTATTGGTCCAACGGGGAAAAAAGGTGCCAGGGTAAGTCAGCCGCTTTGGTCAAACATGTTACTATTTATTTTTCAGGTAATGTGAACAGAAATCTGTTTACTCTGTTGAGCATTTTAGCTGATTTCTTAGAGGTTTGATAAGGTTGATCATGCTGTGTTTGGTCTGTAAATATAAGCAAAAATAGACACAACCTACATTAATATAGAATCTCTAGTATAGATTGAAAATTATATAAGTTGCAAAGTTTGTTCAGGGTAGGGGGAAAAAGTTAGACAGTCCAACTGTTTGCTGCTTCACCTTATTAAATTTGGTCACAACCTCACATGCACATCTAAGTTGTTTACATATATTTGCCTTAACTGGCTGAAAATGCATCAGTCAGCCGCAGGGAGGAGATTCTCTTGAAGTTTTATTCCATGAAAACATAGTTAATTAATTGTTCAGGGTATTCTTGTGCATTCAGACTCAATCCTCTGGGCCCACTTATCAAAAACAATTAGGATTTCCCTCATTAGCTTTTGCAGTTGGCTTCTGAGTGATTGGTTGGATCGTACCTCTTTAATCTCAGTCTGCTGGGTATCGTTTAGAAGGAGGGGAAGTGTGGCCTGCTGGTCATTTACTGTATGTGCATATTTTCTGTCTGTCAGGGAGACATTGGCCCAGTTGGTCCCACAGGCCCTCAGGGCATAAAAGGACAACGAGGCGACAAAGGAGAAAAGGTTAATCATGACAAATGATGAGTTATGTGAAAACAGACCAAACAGATGCTAACTTGTTTATTGTTTAAATTTTACGTGTGCAGGGTAGTCCTGGTTTTGGGATTCCAGGACAGCAAGGACCAAAAGGGGAGAATGGTGAGAGGGTGAGTCATTTGGTTCAAAAGCAGGAAATGGTTGTTAAACATTTTTATCTACTTTGAAATAATTAATCAGTTCTATCAATCTCAGGGAAACGTTGGTTTATCTGGAAAACCAGGACCAAAGGTAAATTAAATCTGTTATTTTCCTCAGCGGCTGTACAATAAGCATGTAAACATAAATTCTGCATCAGATGTCTAACATGGTGCTGAAAAGTTTGTGAACATGAAAATAACATCAGAACATATTTTAATATTTAAAAAAAAAACATATAAAAATCATGTCATTTATCAGCAAGTGGCTAAAAGTTGCAGGTAATATGGTTAAAGTACAGTCAGGTGCTTCAGTCGGGTGTAAATTAACATGTTTCACTCAGAGAACGGAGATCTGTCAAAGCCTGACTTTCATCTGAAAGGTGTTCAACGGTACAGAAGATGCAGGTTTCTGAGAACTTTAGCAAAAGGTTGTTGATCCTCATTGGGCTAAAAAAGATAACAAAACTAGTTGGTGATAAGGCTAATAAGATACTTCATCACACTTGTGAAATGTGATGGTGGCACTATGATGCTTTGGCCTTAATTTGCAAAAAATCTGCATCAGAATGCTTTGTCATTGTTATTGGGGCAATTCTCAATTTTTACTTTCAAGGAAAATGTCAGGATATTTGTGGGTTAGCTAAATCGCAAGTGAAAGGCAGTTATGCCACAAGAAAATACCACAAAACACACAAGTTTTTTTTTTGTTTTTTTTTTTATAAAAGAATGTTTGAAGGAGCAAAGAGTGGCTATTTTGCACCAGCTGAGTGACGGTACTTTAACCCTGAATATTAGAAATATTCGTTTTGCCGTTGCTTTTCATTTAATCTCTAGTGCAGGCCTCTTCAAATGGCGGCCCAGAACCAACTTCTATGTGGCCCAGCTTATGTAAAGACCATAGACTGTATATAAAGAGATGGACGGAGTCTCCGTGACGCCACCCATAGGTTTCTGAAGAGCTGAATTGAAGCTCGGTGGGCGGTTCCTACCGTCGCCATGTTGGCAGCGTCATGCGCGTCATCTCGCCGGGACAATACAAATATGGGCAAAGAGGTGGAGCTGAGAGGGTAGCCATGAGCGTCATGGCGGATGATTGACATCGAGCGAACTCCGAGCTTTTATGTAGCTAAAAGCTAACCGAGCTAACCCCGAGATAACGGGAGCTACCCAGCTAACGGAGGTAAGCGGGCTAAAGCTAAATCACGTTGTTAACCGGCTAAAAACCGCGGTTGTTCTACTTTCTTCTGACTTGAAGCCAGAGATTGGTACCTGTCAATCAAAAGGACACACCCCTAAATTTGCCGAACTTCAAGATTAAATTACTTTTAATCTGGCGAGTTAGAAAAAAATTCACTCACCCCACAGTTGTCATGAAGGTAAACCTGACCTATAAACCCGAAAATGGATTTTTGAACCAGGTTGTAAACATGTTTATTTCTGCCATGAAGTTGGCCTTTTTAACATGGGGGTCTATGGGGATTTGCTCTGTTTTGGAGCCCCTAGTGGATGAAGGGGGAACTGCAGTTTTATGCACTTCCGCATAGGCTTCACTTTTAACTGCCGGAGGTTGCTGCTTGGCAAAGACTAAAGATATTAATCAAGAAATTTAGTCATTCCTACGCTGATTAAGTAGCCTACAATCCTACAGTTGTGCAGACCATGAATGCAACACTTGGTTGCCTAGCAACATCAACCCCAGCGCATGTTGTTGTGTTTTGAAGTTGTAGTGCTAGCAAGCATGTCACTCTCTGTCCCAAAACACAAAATTGACAACAAAAACCACAGATTTAACCCCGCCTGGACTGATAACTATTTATTCATTTTGCCGTCACATTCGAGCGCCAAACTGATGCGTTTAATATACAATGAGTGTGTGGCAGTGTTTAAAGATTATATTGTATATTGGACCTTTTTATGTAAGAAGTTAGGAGAAAAATAGTTGCTGACTGGAATTTTTATTATTTTATCTTATGCATTTGCCGTTGTCATACGGGACTGAATTAAAAATAAAAAAAATGAATGAACTACTTATTTTTCAAAATGTAAATGTGTCTGTCTTTTTTTTTTCCAATTAATGTGTTTACTTTTACTGATTTATTTTCCCTTACTTTATTTACTGGCTCTGATCATTTTCTTTAAAAAAATCTGGCCCACCTGAATATTTAATTGAGTAGCCCTGCTCTAGTGTATGCGCGTCACTAGTGTGCAAAAACCCACAAAGAACCTGCAGTCTTTGGGGTTCTGTTTGCATTTTGCAGGTGGGGGCTGCCCACTCAGACCACTTTAAACACCTCATTTCCACGCACAGCAGGCAGCTGTTTTCAGCTTAAGGGCTGCAACTGTGTGCCATTTGCTCAGCACCACACGGCAGAAAGCAAAGCGAGCAACAGGCTGATGAATATAGAGGGACTCGACTAAGGGAGAAAATATTTCCCTAATTTAAATTTATAAGTTACCTGCAACAAGAAGGGAAGTGATTGGTGAGGTTGGTGAATTTTCTTTAGCTTTTTGCTCTACTTTGCCAAGGTAACACATGCAAACTCTTTGATTATTTGTAGTATCTTCTGAGGTAGCATCTGGGTTTTAGACTTTTGTCTTTCTGTTTTTACAGGGGAAAGATGGTAGTAAAGGTGACAAGGGAAGTATTGGCATACCTGGCAATCCTGGAGAACCAGGATTAAGAGGTAAAGATGTAAGTAAATGCGGAGTGGCTGTCACAGATACCGAAAATAATGCATAATGCTGTGAAATTCTGAAATATTTTACATACTGGAGCTTTTGAAATGATCAAAATAGTCATTATTGTATCCAGTTTACATAACACAGCACAGTAATTACATAACAAAATTTCACATGTAGTCGAGGCATTAAAGACTGATTAAATGCTTCAACAAAAATCACAAAATGCTAATTATTGAAACATATGTAAATGATGTTCTAAGTTCAGCTGGAGTAAAGGAAGGCATAAAGCTCTGTCTATATATGTTTAAGTTAGTAGCTAAATATCTTGATGCTAAACCTGATGAGAGTTTTTCGCTGCATGTGTAGGGTGTGTCTGGAGCAAAAGGAGAACAAGGAATGAAGGTAAAGGTTTCAATTATGTTGATTTTTTTTTTAATTTACTTTTGGTATTATTAACAAGATCGAGATGTGAATTTTTGGAAGTCAATATAATTTAGTTATGTTCAACAATTATACATCTTAAACAATCATTTCACTTTGGATCTCACAGGGTGAACAAGGGCCAACTGGAGAGCCTGGTGGAAGAGGAATACGGGTATATACTTCAGCATTTTTCAGTTTAAATTAAGAAACAAGAAAAGAGGGGGAAAAAGCAAACATGAGAAAATGTATTTAAAGAGATATAAATGATGCAACACAGCTGAGCCAACATCAAAGCAAACAGCAAGGCCTCTGTGGCAGATTTTAATAGCCTGTGGACACATGAGAAATCAATAATATGGTAGGAAAATAATGTTTGATCACAGCAAGAAAAGATTTGCTCAACACCACCCAATTCAGTGTCATAACAAGTGATACAGTCTGTGTTCCTATTCACTTCATTTAGAGTTTTTTCTTTACCAATTTATTGACAATTACCCTCAAATTTATTAATTTAACTCTGTTTTATGTTTATTTTAATAACTTTGTCTACAAAATAAACATTTGTCTCCTGAATATCTGGTTTAAGGCATATACACGGTGGTTTTAAATTTTATTTTAATGCACGGCTGTATACTTTCTCTCATTACAATCTTATTGCTCATCAGGGCCCACTGGGGTTGCCAGGGCGACCAGGGGACCCTGGAGACAAAGGGGAACCTGGAAAGCTTGGCTTACCTGTAAGTTATATGATATGATAGCCAAGAGAAAAACAAGATAAAAACAACAATAACTCCACCTTGCTGGTGGCTGTGATTTGAAACGAGAGTGGATGTGACCTTAAACTTATTTATTCAAATTAAACTTTATTGCTTTGCACAAACTGTGACTTTTTACAATTTCTGTAGGGTACGGATGGGAATAAAGGTGACAAAGGAGAGCCGGTATGTTCGCAGACGTCACCTCTCCCTGTTTTTACCCATTCTCCTTGTTGACTGGTTTCTGACCAGTCTTCTGTGTCCATCATCCCTTCATGTTGTCACATCCTCCACATCCTCTAATAACGTCATGATTTCCATTTAGATATATTATTAATTAACTTGGCATTGTGTGTGTATGTTACCCCTCAGTGCGCTTGCAAATTTCCCTTTTGTGTTGCAAATGTGGAATGTGTTTCAGTGTGACATTTTAGATTTTAACTATGTCTTTGTCTGTGTTCTTTTGATCACCCCGCCGTTATCACAAAGGGGAAACCTGGCCCTCCGGGAACACAAGTAAACAACTCTAAATTACCTTTTTACACAATTTTTCATCAGATCAACTAGGTGTAATGGAAGCTTTTGTTGTAACCGAGCTTAGAAAGGAGAAAAAAGAAAAAAGACTAGTCGGCTCCTAATCATCTGAAATTGCGATATCTCATTGTGTGATTCACCAGATTGTTGCCGACAACAACAACATACTGGCCAGAGTGATTAAGGTAACTGGAAAAAGAACATGCAGCTTCTTTTGACACCTTCATCTTCATGATATATAGGTGTGGACGTTGTGAAAACCAATCAAATTTAACAGTTTGAACATTAAATAACTTGTTTTTGTAATCAATTAAGTGGAACATAAGTTTTAAGGGATTTGTTAAGTATTGTATTCTGGTTTCGTTTATGTTTTATACAAAGTCCCAACTTTGTTATGGTTTTTTTCCCACTCTTTTATGCAGGGTGAGCCAGGAGAGCCGGGTCAGCCTGGTTTGAGAGGAGAAACAGGTCTACCTGGTCCCAGAGTGAGTATCCTTTCTATTAGCCAAAATGACATGAATATAGAAGTAGATATTTTACAAGTCTAAAGTTGGGCTTCTAATGACATGCTGACATGCAACGAGTTTAAACTGAATCTCTGTAGTCCGTCTTTGAAACCATCCCCAAAATTCAGCAATAGTTTTTCACTTTCACAATTGTGACAGTTTGCTTCCCCGCAACCCTTAATTAGACTAAGTGATCATGAATGAATGAGTGAAACAGTTTGCTGAGTTTCTCTGATTTATGTAAGACACTACATACCACAAGATGACTGTTTTTTTTCAAGTATAAGTTAATATTTAGCATATTCTTATTAGCATTTATTTGCTCAGCATTAGTTCACAGCAGAGGTACCCAAAGACGGTCCTCAAGAGCCTCTATCCTGCAGGTTTTTGATGTATCCCTGCTCCAACACACCTGGCTTCCATTAAATGGATCCAACAGCCAGTGAAGTTCTGCACAATGACTGATTAGTTTGAGTCAGGTGTGTTGCAGAGAACCTGCAGGACAGAGGTCCTCGAGGACCTGAGCTGGACACCCCTGGTTTACAGTAACATCATATCAAAGAAGTTAGGATGCAGTTCAATTCAGTGAAAACAAACTACAAGCAAAGAAAGCCAACAGATTACAATGAACCTTCTCTTCGATTCAGTCCCAATCCTCAGCTTGCATGAGGCGAGGACGAGAGTGGAAAGGAAAAAGAAAATCCTTTTATTAGGAGGAAAAGTCTTCAGCAGAACCAAACTCAGGAATTTTCAAGTTTTGTAGAGACATCCTGAAGTAAAAGCTTTGTAAAAAAAGAAAGTTTAAACTTGAAGGTAGAGAGCTGAGAGCTGGTTTTACAGAGGTCTGATGACTGAAGGTTCTGCCTCCTATTCTCCTTTTAGAACCTCCTGGAACCTCAAGTAAAACTGCGGTGCGAGAGCAAAATACTCTGATTGGAAATAAGGAACTATAAGACCTGAATATATGGAGCTTGGTTATGAAGAGCTTTACAAAAAAAAAAAAATGGATAAAAATGTTTTTCTCAGCTAATTCATATCAGATTTCTCTTTGAAGCATTTTACATCAACTAGAAAGACTTAAAGTGCATTTTCAGGACACACCATTAGTAAGGAAATGCCAAAATCCAACCAGGAAGCAACAAGTTCATGGACTCAGTCATCTGCATCACTCAAACAAAATTCCTTTAGCAACATTATGACGATGATAAAATTTTAATAGATTTTAATAAGGATGTTTGATATTGGCTTTATCACTGATATCTGATATACTGGTATTGTCCAACACCTAATTTCCAATATCATTGTCAACCAATAGTATTGGGGTGAGATGTGCTAAACAAACAAAAACATCTGGACACCTAAACATGACATCTCTTGTATTTCTCATTTTGAGTTTGAGGAGAAATAGCTGAAGAGTTTGATATATAATATGTGCATGTTGCATAAAAGTTTTGCCATTTAAAAAGTAAAAATTTATACCCATAATTTCTGATATTGCATTTTACTGTCAGAATTGGCTGAAAATATCAGACATCTCAAGGATACCTGGTCTTAAAATGTGTTGAATAAAACATATGCTGAAATTACACTTCGTTTAGATGCTCAGTATTAGATTGATAAGTTAGGCAAGTTTATGTGTACAGCACATTTCATATGCAAGACAATTAAAAGTACTTTACATAAAATTATTAAAAGCTTTACAGTGGGGCTAAGAAGAAATTAAAAAAATGAAATAAAGAAAAAAAAACTAAAGTAGATCAAATCTATTAAATCAAATTACATTGTAAGGACATGACAGTTTTTTTGCCACGTCTTTGATCATCATTTTGGCACAGTGCTGACCTTGTTCAGACGGATCTGTTTCTGACTGATGGTTATCAGAAGTGAACAAATAGTTTTGGTCTGAATTAATTACTTGTTAGCTTTCCAAAGTTTTTTTGTGTTGACATAAAACTAAAGCCTCCATGACTGTGCTGAATGCATGTTTCTCAACAGGGTCCAGATGGGAAGCCTGGATTACCGGGACCATCTCCGGTTGGTGTGAACAGAATTTGTCACTTTTTTATCAATGATACATTATGTTTTTAAACAATTTTTATTTATATTGCGTAACCATATACCTTGCAGAGTGGCTCTGGAAGAGTTGGACTTGACGGCACACCAGGAAAACCAGGAATGATGGTTGAACCCACACACACTACATCTGGTGTTTACATCGTGAGTGTGTTGAGTATATCTGAATGTATGTTGACTCACATGATGTTTTATATTTATTGTAGGGAGAAAAGGGGCAAAAAGGAGAGTCTGCTCTGGTGAGTGCTGCAGTGTTTCATATTACATTTATTTCTAGTCACTATTTAAACAAAATAATGCACATTACATAGCAGTGTATGTGCAGATTTGAATGCCAATGAATAACTTTGCAATGTAGTATCACAAAACAAAGATCTCATAATAAGTTGTTGCAAGACGATCTGTAGGCAAAGGAAGAATAAGACCAATTGCATATTTAGGGTGGAAAACCAGTTTTCAACTTATTGTGACAATCAGCACACCAAAATTTGCAGCTTCCGTCTGTGCTGACTATTCATGCACATCTTAGTCACACTATTATCAGACCTAACACAGACCTAACACAGCTGACCTCTGAAAATTAAAAATGAAATTAGTAACAAAACACACATTTTTCGGCTCGCTTTTCATGTAAAAAGAATTTAAAATTAAGCATCGAATAAACTTTTTGTTTTTACAGTCCTTAATATTCACCATTCCACCCCAATCACATCCACTGAAATAATTTTTGTGCTGTAAGTTCCCACAATCATTCCGTATAACGATGACAGACAACGGTATGGTCTCTCACTTCATGTATGCTCTAAACTTTACGATGAGCAGTTTCAGCTCCGTCGAACTTCTTTTTTTTGTTTTTTTTGTCTTGTCCAGAATTTAAGCAAGCAGAATGATTTTCTGGATTCTGTGTTCTGCTGGGCAAATTTACTTTGCGTAGGGAAGCATTATAGATATTACGCTCCCCATGATATTCAGGATTCTCATTTTATTTTTCTATTTATTTTGCATAATTACTTGTATTATAACGTTTGTATTGCTGGACCGGAGTGGAGAGGATAGAAGAGGGACAGAAAGAGAGTCGAGAAGAAGAGAAAACAGAAAAACACCTCGTAGAGAGAAAAAGAGAGAGAGAAAAGAGAAAGGAAAAAAAGCTCCGTCAAACTTCAAGCCAACATTGGCTCCTCTGCAAGCTGCAGTAACTCTGATTTTAATCCATTCATGTTCAGCAAGTGTGTGTGTGTGTGTGTGTGTTTGTATGTGTGTGTTTAATCCATTTTAGAGAAAATGTGATTAATCTAATTGAATTTTAAAATTGGATGATCATCCTTCCATTTTCTGCCACTTATTCAGGTCTAGACTGTGCAAATGTGATTTAATAATTCATAAGGGGCTGTTCTTATAAACAAGTGCCAAGTAGAGAAAAAAATATATAATGATATATGACATCTGTGATGGACTGGTGACCTGTCCAGGGTGTACCCTGCCTCCCACCCAATGATTACTGGGATAGGCTCCAGCTTCCCACAACCCCTAATTGGACTAAGCTGTAAAGAAAACGAATAAATGAATATAATGACATAATTGCAAATAATAATAATCTCATGGGTTTTCCAACATGTTTTGGTTATTGTGAACATGGAACAGGGATGAAAACACATTATGTTTTGTGTATAAATGGTTTACATGGTCTCAAACTGAACATGTGAAGCTGAAGGGTTTTAGAGTATAAAATTATGTGTCTGTAATTTAATTAAAAATGTAATGTGCTTGGAGATGTTTTGATTTTAAAATGCCTATTTGGTATTTAATCAAATACCCTCAATTGAACTAAGCGATTCAGAATTAGGAATTATAAAATTGTACTTATTTTGATACATTTCTGTGTGTTCAAAGTCTCAAAACCGACGTGTGTCAGAGTGAAACTAAACCACTGTGTTGACAGAAATGACTTCAGACTTCCGGGACAGAATTGTAACACGGCAGCACTGAACGTGCCCACAGCACAGGGGTTATCTGAGGTGTCAAATAAAAGATGATAAAAAGCAACAATTCTTTCATGTCTGGCCAACCTACCGATCAGTGTTCAGGAACAAAGTTTATTGGTCAAATAAGCTGATGGGAAACATAAAAATTCTCTGCAGATATGACACAATCTGAAACTATAAGTGCAGTTCTTTACTTGACAGCAATTCCTCATGACATGCAGCGAAACAGGAGATTAAACATCCCCTCATCATTCCTGCAGGTCAACCTGGGGGTGGGAACGTTATGACAACTCTATAACAAGCTGAGAGACTTCTGAGATAAAGAGAAAGAGAGCTGCAGGAAAACACAATAATCCTTAGAGACTACTTTTTCCAGAGTGTTCAGGTTCTCTGGCTGGAGTAAAGGTTTATATTAGAACAAGACACCAGCCTGAGGCATAACCCCAGAAAACCAAGTGCTTTAAGGAAGACATTAAAGGTGGAGTATGTAAGATTTTCAGTATTTAAAAAAAAATTAACTAATAAAATAACTACAATCATAATTAGAAAGTTTTTTGAACATGTAGGTTCCAGTTTGTCCATATTTGATGTGTTATTAAATTACAAGTTTAATTAATGACAAATGACAAAAAGCACTTTTTTTTACTGGTAGGCAAACATTTAAGAAGGGTCTTTGTCATTATTTAAACTTGTAATTTAATAACACATCAAATATGGACAGACTGGAACCTACGTGTTTTAAAAAAAGCTATCTAATTATGATTGTAGTTATTTTTTTAGATTTTTTTTTTTTTTTAAATATTGAAAATCTTACATACTCCACCTTTAAGAGAGTCCTTATGTGATATAACCGTAGTCTGGACTAGAAAAAACTGCACACAGAGGCTCAAAGTTCAGCTTGTTGAACTTTAAAATGCCGGCATAAGGAAGCTGAAAAACATGTGATACTAATGCTGACATAAATTATGTTACATCCAGCAGTTTTAGTCAAGTCTCAGCTGTCAGGCAGATGAGTTCTGGGATACTTTAGTATTCATAAGAGTATATAGTTTATTCAGCAGTTTTTTGGTGTCCAGATGCTGTGGTTGCAAAATAAGCCCAAATATTCAGAGCTCCTCTGTGTGACTAACAGTTTGAAGTAGCTGTTTGTGATGATATGCTGCGTTTGGCTTTGACCAGTCACTGAGCAGACTAAACATCCCCATGTTGGCCTCATCCATTCAAAGCACACTAATCCTAAAGCTTTTGGAGTTGTGCTGCCATTTTTTCCCCCTCAATAATAATTATTAATTATGTTGATGTGTAAAACTTTAGATTTGAAAGAGGGTCTTTTAAACATGATTCCAGATCAGTCATGAACGTGGTTAAATTTGTGGTTCAGGCGCTGTTTATTGAACTCCAACAAAAAGAACTAAAAAAATTTTAAACAGGTTTTTTTTTTATTTTTTTAATTATTTTTTTGTATTTTATTTTGGTTGTGTTTTGTTTTTTTTTTTTTTTGAAAGTCTGAGTAAAACTTATGAAAGGTTTTAGAATCATTTCTTTCTTTTTTGCTGCAGGTTGTCCTTTATTTATTTTTTGCTGCAATTGATGCATCTGCACTAGATAAATACTGTATGCTTGCAACAATTGTGTGTTTGATATGTCTGTGTGTGTAAACAGAGAGGAGAGAAAGGAGACAAAGGTGGGATTGGAATTGTTGGGATTCCTGGCTTACCTGGAACGCCGGTGGGTATGACTCTGATTGTAACTTTTCTTCCTTAATAAGTTTTTAACCTCTTAGTAACTACTGACATCAGCATGTTTGCCAGTAAAAGAAAATATATTGTAGGTTTTGGTTCTTTTACATTCATTTTATTCTCGTGAAAACAACATCAGTGATGCTTCTTCTT
Source organism: Telmatherina bonti (assembly GCF_933228915.1). Classification (NCBI taxonomy): domain Eukaryota; kingdom Metazoa; phylum Chordata; class Actinopteri; order Atheriniformes; family Telmatherinidae; genus Telmatherina; species Telmatherina bonti. The sequence continues at coordinate 9,676,121 of NC_136632.1, read as the reverse complement.
TGCAGGGGAGAGCTGGCGTCGACGGGAAGAGAGGCATGCCGGGAAGAGATGTAATGAATGCCACATGCATTTCTGATACGCAACATATCGTGACTTCTTGTGGATTTTCTTTTAAAAAATTGTTAAAATTACAAAACGTTTTCTTTTTACAGGGTGACAAAGGTGCCAAAGGAGATGACGGAAAAAAGGTCCTTAAAAGATCCGATACCAACTAAAACATTTCAGAAGTTATCTTTTATTTAACATGCTAACTTTTATCCAAACTTAAGGGGGACAAAGGTGATGCCGGTGCAAATGTAAGTACTTTTAAATGGAAAGTAATGTTTCATCTCTTCATAATTTAGGTGGTAACTAAGTGTTATTTATTACTTTACAGGGCAAAGATGGAAGTAAGGGAGAACAAGGACCTCCAGGATTACCTGGTAGGCAAGTGCTTGTCACTCCTGAGGTAAAAAAAAACAAAAAAACAAAAACTTGTCTGTTTGTTAATTTGATTTTTTTCGAACATTTTATGTCAGTTTTTGCCAAAAGTTTATAGTCATGTTTTGACCTGCAGTTCTGCATGTAATAAAGTTGGGACTGTGTGAACTATAAAAAAACAGAATGCTAAAATTTGCTAATATGCTAAATCCTTTACTGAGTTCAGCAGTGTAGAGCAATCATAATAAATATGTTACATGCTAGCATACTGTATGTAAGTTTTTTGGGAAAGAAAGTGTTTATTATTATTCATAGCTTGACATATTTCTGCTCAGTGTTTATGCAGAAAAAAAGCATCAAACTGTTCAACTTCGCTCTAAATGGATGCCTAGCCTTACCTATTTCTACCAAATCTGTTCTTAGGGCGCCACAATTGATGAAGTCCGAGAAGCATTTCCAATCCCAATGGGTCCTCCAGGAGCTCCTGTGAGTCTAATATTTATACACAGCCTATTTCTGCATCCGGTACCAATAGCACATAAATATTTGCATGCCATTTCTGCTGTTGCGTAGTGTAGTTTGCATGGAAACTGAGTGATGACTGCAGCGCTTTGCTTGCAAATGGATGCTATACATCTCGTTAGATGTCATGCATTAGAGATGCATGTTCAAATGCCCTGCTCCTATGTTTCTGTGTGTTCAGGGTTACCCAGGAAGTAAGGTAAGAGGATAATGCTGCTTATATTGAAGTTAAGATTAAGATAAAACATGACGTGGGTTTTATAGTTTGTCTTTTTTATGCAGGGTGACAAAGGCGAAAGAGGCCTGAGAGGGGAGAAGGTAGTGATTGATCAGAGTTATACATTTTTAAAGCA